>NC_091857.1:26848235-27151265 GCF_037783145.1 Equus przewalskii | reverse complement strand
CCTTAGACACAGAGAAACTAATATGCTTGAAGGGCAGTCTGTTGCTTTGTATCATATAATCTCTATAGATCTACAAATATAAAGCAAGTTTCTATTACCTTATTAGGATTTCATAGCGAACATATAAAGTTCTTTGCTTTTTGAGAATATAAATTCTTATGTTTAATCAAACAATATCTCCAGAGTTATTGTTTGATTTGACGTTTTTATTAGGATGAAGTTGTAGAGGAGAGAGATTTTTTAAAGGAGTGTAGACACAGAGCTGTGTCTGAAGTTTCTTTTGACTATGAAGAGAAACTTTTTTCAAGCACACAAGAAGTTGCTTGTAAGAAATGAAGACTAGAGAGAAGACATTAAAGGGATGACATTCATGATTGACTTTGTGAGATACCCGGGTGCCCGTGACAAAATGTGACCCAGTGTTGGAGAAAGGACCCTGCCATGCTCTGCACCCTTAGGCACTGATGACTTTATGAGGACCTAAAGATAGCACACACATCACGTATCTCCAAAGAGACAACGTCTGTAGTGGCAGCAGAGAAAGTCTTTCCGACAGCCCCAAGAATGCTGACTCTTTACCAAGGGGAGCTGAAACAGGAAACAGTATGTTTGCTGATACTCAGTATATCTATTTTAAAGTGATTGGTTTACAAATACACTGCGTCACTCCTTTGGTATCACTTAGGGGCAATTTTCAATTGTGAGAGACGGTGCTGAAACCAAAATTTATGCCAGTGTGTGGCAACGCAAGAAAGATCTCAATTCCAATGCAGGATGATTAAAATTGTATATAAACTTTTTTGTGTATACAATGTACACCTTTGTTTGTATTCCTAAATATATTTTTCTTCTATTTTAACATGAAAAGTTCTTTACTCCTCTTGAATTGAAAATTGATAATAAAAATGCATAGAATAATAACATGTATATTGAATGCTTCTTTTGGGGACACCATGATAAGCGCTTTGTATGGATTATCTCCTTTAGCCATCCCATCACCGTAAGAAAGACTTTTTTTTTTGGTAAGGGAGATTGGCCCTGAGCTAACATCTGTGCCAATTTTCCTCTCTTTTGTATGTGGGATGCCACCACGGCATAGCTGGACGAGCAGTGCTGGGTGCCCGGCTGAGATCCAAATCTGTGAACCCTGAGATGCAGAAGCAGAGTGCACAAACTTAACCACAACGCCACTGGGCCGGCCCTCCTAAGTAAGACTTTTTATACCCGTTTTATGTGTGAGGACACTTAGGCTATAGAGAACCTAATAGCAGATTTAGGATATTAAGTAAGTCTGATTGATTCCAGATCCTTCAAATCTCTATACCAGGGTCTCCCAACCTTGGAACTAATGGTATGTTGGATTGGATCATTTGTTTTTTTGTTTTTTTTAAGAAGAAGATTAGCCCTGAGCTAACATCTGTGCTCATCTTCCTCTATTTTATATGTGGGATGCCTGCTGTAGCATGGCTTGATGAGCAGTGTGTACGTTCACACCGGGTATCCAAACCGGCAAACCCCAGGCCACTGAAGTGGAATGTGCCAACTTAACTGCTGTGTCACTGGGCCAGCCCCTGGATCATTTGTTTTTTCGGAGGGCTCTCCTTCCTTGTAAGATGCTTATCAGTATCCCTGGTCTCTGTCCACTAGAAAACAGTAAGTCTAGCACCCCTAGAAGATGTGAAAATGAAAAGTGTCTCCAGACATTGCCCAGCATCCTCTGGTTGAGAACCGCTGCTTGACACGCTCCGTCTTCCTTGCTAATTCATCACCTGATAAGGGAAGATGAAAGCCATTTGAAACATGATTTAGGTGACCCCTGGAAGTTTTAGATGACAGAGCTTGGAGATTGTTGGGAACACCTAACTAACTTTTTGTCCATGTTTCTCAATTCCACATCACTTGAGAGTCTGGGATTCCAAAAATTACGATTTGGTCTTAGAGTTTGGCACCTAGGCTGTTTGACTTGTCTTCAGAATTTCCCTTTTCCCAATATATTTGCTATTAAACCTGGCCCAGGTGAATGGGTGACCCAAGAGCTATTACAGCAGACCATCAGAATAACTGAATCAGAACTCAAAATTGAAATATAAAGCAGAGAGATTAACTGAGAGGTTAAGATATCAGGGTTAAAATATCAGCCACCATACATTGTTTTAGTGACCATGATCTTCTTAGGAAAGAATGAAAGGTATTTTTCACCACCCCTAGGCAAGTAGCCAAGACTTTGCTTTGCAAGTTACACACATTTTCCCACCAGGAGACAGTTGTCCACCTTTGAGTTTGCAACAGATAGCCCTGAAAATAATGCACAACCAAGTGTTTTTGTTTCCAAGAGTTAGGCCCCGAATACTGAAGGCACAGAAAATCTACTGTTTCACCAAGGCCAAGATTAAGTTTGTCCTGGGATTGAGGGAGTTAACAATTGGAAAAGAATGCTTTCTGCCCCACGGTGACCACAGCATTTGAGGATGTTCAGAATGTGGAGATCTCTGCCTGGTCTTCAGCCATCAGAGGGAGGGACCCCCTGAGGAAATGTTGGTGAGGACTGCATGGCTTTACTAGGTTTACCTCTGATTTTGTGCACTAGACCCACAGCAGAAAGATTAGAGAATACCTTTTAATCAAATTTTAGGTAACAAAGAAAAAAGGATATAATTGAGTTACCACATATATGTATTTAATTTACACAAATTCAACACTTGAACTTCAGCAAAAAGTGTTATAAAAATTGAAAAAACCTGGGCCGACCCAGTGGCGTAGCGGGTAAGTTCATGCTCTCCGCTTTGACAGCTCGGGGTTCGCCGGTTTGGATCCTGGGCGCAGACTTATATACCAATTATCAAGCCATGCTATGGCAGGCATCCCACATATAAAGTAGAGGAAAATGGGCATGGATGTTAGCTCAGGGCCAATCTTCCTCAGCAAAAAGGGGAGGATTGGCAGCAGATGTTAGCTCAGAGCTAATCTTCCTTAAAAAAAAAGGAAAAAACCTAATTGTATTTTCTCTTATGTTCTACTATATAGTGTATATTGCCCTATAAATTACAAATTTATGAATACATAGGATTGTTCAAGTTGTACACACAGAAATCAATGCATATTAGGGGCTGGCCCCATGGCTGAGTGGTTAAGTTCGTGCACTCTGCTGCGACGGCCCAGGGTTTCACCAGTTCTGATCCTGGGTGCGGACATGGAACTGCTCATCAGGCCACATTGAGGTGGCATCCCACATGCCACAACTAGAAGGACCTGCAACTGAGATATACAACTATGTATGGGGGGGATTTGGGGAGATAAAGCAGAGAGAAAAAAAAGAGAGAAGATTGGCAACACTTGTTAGCTCAGGTGCCAATCTTTAAAAAAAAAAATCAATGCATATTGAATAGTTTTTAGTTATTAAAGAAAAGATTGACAGATTTGAAAATATAAAGTTTTATATTTCCATTGATTAAAATAAATATAACTAAAATAAATGGAAAATATCTAAATGAAATGCTAATATTTGATACCATAAACATACAAAGATATTAATATCTTCAGTACATAAAAAGGATCAAATGTGTAAGGAAAACTGTAAGATTTCAACAGATGGATGGGTAAATAATATGAATAAACAATTTTCTCAAAGGGAAAAGGAAAAATCACTTAGGGAAATTTTTCCTTACTGGTATTCAAATAAACAAAAACGAAAACAATTTGGCATTTCATTGTATACTTGGTAGAGAAATGAGGCCATTGAAAAGGGAATGATAACATTCCAGATTTCTTTTTGGAGCCCATGCATTGCTCATCAGGCTATAAATTGGCATACACATTTTGGACGTAGGATGGGGAGGAATTTCTGGAAGTCTAAGAGCCCGCCTTACTCCTAGCATTTATAAGGAAAGCAGCCCCCAGCAGTTCCGTCTGCATAATCTGTCACAGTTCATGGGCATCTAGTAGAGAACATCCAGTACTTTGCCCACAATCAGAAGTGCCAGGGATCAGGGCAAGAAGCAAAGGTAAATATTATACAGTGGATGTGAAAGAAGCTAACAGCCTCTAACATCCTGGTGAAAAGCTCTTCCCTACTCAGTGCTCCATATTAGAAAGTAACAATCTCACCAAATCAGACTCTTTACTGGAAGTATGAACGTTACTATGATGTCACATTAATTTTGTGTCAACTTGGCTAGGCCATGGCACACAGTTATTTGGTCAAATATGAGTCTAAATGTCTCTGTGAACATTGTTTTTTTAGATGAGATTAACATTTCAATCAGTGTACTTTGAGTAAGCAGATTACCCTCCCTAACGTGGTGGGCCTCATCTAATGAGTTGAAGGCCTTAGCGAAGAAAGACTGAGATCCCTTGAGGAAGAGGGAATTATTCCTCCAGACAGTTCTCAGACTTGAGCTGCAGAGTTGACTCTTCCTTGTGTCTCCAGCCTGCCAACTTGTTCTGCAGATTTTGGACTTGCCAGCTCCTACAATCTCATAAGCCACCAATTTCTTAAAACAAATTTCTCTCTGGATATCTATATAGATATATCTATATCTCCTAACAGCTCTGTTTCTCTGCAGAACCCTCCCTAATAGGGCTAGGGTGGATCACTTAAGAGCAGGTTAGCGAATACCATATCCTTCCTATTTGTGATGCTATATAAGGGAACAATCTTGGAAGCATAGGGTCCCTGGAATAATTTACAAAAGAGATGTAGATAATTTGTGCTCCTAATTCCACTCTGTTCTTACTACTAATGTAGAAATCCATGTAATGATTTTTCTTATAAATTAAATAATTCCATATCTGGAAATTGTGACTAGATTATAGAAGTGCTCACCAACCATACATCCTACACCTGAAAATTCATTTTGAAAGAAATAATTAAGCACTTCATCACCTCATTTTTTCATGGTCATCCACTGATGAGTTATGCAGATCAATCACATACCAGCTGATACCAAACTGAAGTAAACTAGTAACTTCCTAGGTTCAGACATTGAAGGATATTTCAGACTCAGGTCTAAGTCATAATTTGCTCAGACTTCTGACTTAAAGTATAGAGTCTCCATCAACCATATATTAATATCCTTTTGCCATGACAATTTGCTAATTCATAGATTCATATGGATACCACCTTTTTTGTGCATGTTCTGCAAGTATGTTAACCACATATGACTTTTTCCTACAGACTTTTTACAGATTTAATTAGATTTCAGAAATGGCTGGTTTCTATTTCATAGTGCCATTTTCTCTGTGGTTGTTTTCTCTTAGCTCAATATAAACCTTCTCATTCCACCTCTGCCGTTGCTCCGTTGTGAATATTTACCATTTTTGCCTTGCTGGACCATTGCTGTTTAACCATTTCTCTATGTTTTGTCTATTCATATGGGGGCCAACATGCCAGAGGCCCCAAATAGTCAGTGAAAAGTGTTCACTGAAGATGAATTAGTAGACCAAGTTGGGAAGAACATATCTTAATCATATGGTTGTTTTCTGAAGATTTACTAAAATAAAACTTTTTAGACCTCAGTAGGTCACTTGCCAGTGAATTTGCTTTCAAATGCAGTATATATACTTCTTGGGTAGCTTTGAAACATTCCAATCCAAAGAAATCCTCTACATTCTAGAAGGCGTTGCTTAAAGTTGAATGATCCAGGGAAGAATTCTGTTTATGAAGATATTGTTATTTTTAAAATTGGTGTCTGTTCCATGATTGGAAAATAAATATTAGAAACAGTTGATTTAAAAAAGTTGTAATATAGGGCCAGCCTGGTAGCATAGTGGTCAAGTTGATGCACTCTGCTTCAGCAGCTTGGGATGAGTTAGGATCCCCC
Source organism: Equus przewalskii (assembly GCF_037783145.1). Lineage (NCBI taxonomy): Eukaryota > Metazoa > Chordata > Mammalia > Perissodactyla > Equidae > Equus > Equus przewalskii. Next base: position 27,145,446 of record NC_091857.1, on the reverse strand, counting down.
TACACATTGCTCATCAAGCCATGCTGTGGCAGCATCCCACATACAAAATAGAGGGAGATTGGCAACAGATGTTAGGTTAGGGCTAATCTTCCAGAAAGAAAGAAAGAAAGAAGGAAAGAAGGAAATAAAGAAAGAAAGAAAGAGAAACAGAATGATAATGTCATTTGCTACATACACTTCAGAAAGCAAATGTCATTTTCCCATTGCATCTTTGTAGCAGTATATATTTTGTTGTTAAAAAATAGACTTCTTAAGGTAACTTTTGTTCTCATATTTTGCATTTGTTCAGGGAATCAATACCTAAAGTTTAAATAGATGTTTTTTTCTTAGCATCTTCTATACATTAAAACTTTTAATCATTGAATTAAGTGTACAAGAGCTTGTGTCAGATGGGAAACTATTAAAAAGCAAATTAAAACGAATTCCCATTTCTCCATATAGTCACGGGGAAGCCAAACTAAGAGTTTCATTAAATCTAACAGACTCATTTTAGCCATTAGTTTCAACCTCTTCCTCCTACCAAACCTCTGGCCAGAGCTGCTTAATTAATTCATTTGACTTTTCCCCTTTTCCTTTCTCGAGCCTTCCCTCTGGGGCTAATGAGTAGCTACTTGTCTAGTAGGTAGACAGCAGGAGGGAGCAAATGGTAATCAGCCCCATGAAGAGCTGATATTCTTTCCCTTCATTTCTGTTTCACAGACTGGTGAAATGGAGCAAAGGCCTTCAAGTCGCAAAACTTTAGCAATTAGTTCAGCATTTGCAGGAAGTTGCTGCATTTTCAGAATTTTTAGTCTTGGAAAGTTTCTCGATGCATGCTGTTCCTTTGGTTCACAGTTTTTTTTTTTTTTTTTTTTTTTTTTTATTGTGCCGGGAAAATACCTATTTATCTCCACAGTCCTATCTGAGGCATTAGCTCAGTGTCCCCCAGACAGCTTGGCGCAGAGTTAACCCCCCTTTACCCAGCATCTCCGTGTTCCCGGTGCAGGTTTTCTTTTGACAGGAATGTATTGACTGCCCTCTTCCTGGAAAGCATGATGGTGCTCACCACCAAGTGGTCTTAAATGTTTTTCTTTTTGTCTTTAGTAAATATCTGTATTCAAATATTATATAAAAAGAGAAAAGAGAAAAAATGTTAACATTGTACATGGATGAATCATCAAAAATTGAAAACATTTGTGTAACCAGCACTCATATCAGCAAACAGGACATCATTATCGTTCCAGAACGACGTTGATCACTCCTCCCCGTCGTTCACTGCCTCTCCTTCCCAAAGACAATCACAGCCCTGACTTTTACCATAAATTAGTTTTCCCCCACTTTTGAACCTTATATAAAGCATATACTCTTTGACATCTACTTTTTGCTCAAAATTATGTCTGTAAGATTCTCGCATATGGTTTTATCATTTTCATTGCTGAATAGTATACCATTGGATGTATAACGATTTTATTTATATATTCTAGTATGAGAGCATTTAGATTGTTTCAGGTTTTTTTTTTTTCAGTATGGTGAATAGAGCTGTTATAAACATTATTGTACATATCTTTAGGTGCATATATGCTCACATCTCTCTGGAATAGAATTTCTGAAATACTGGACATACTAATGATCAGCTTTAGTAGATACTGCCATATACTTTTGCAAAGTGTTGTCAATTTATACATGCCCAGCATTATAGGAGAGCTCCAGCTGTCCACATTACATGCTCAGCAACGCTGGTTCTTCTCCTTTAATTTTAGTCATCCTGCTCTGTGTGCATGAAGTGGTATGTATGTGTGGTTTTTACTTTGCTTTTCTGTTATCACTAATGAGGTTTAGTGGCTTTTTCTTCTGTGTATTGGCCATTTTGCACATTCTCTTTGTGAAATATCTGCTTAAGTTTTGCAGATTTCTTTATTGTATCTCCCATTCTATCATATATATATATATTTTTTTACATATTTTTTGTAAATATCGCAAATATCTTCACTTATGGTATGAGGTTTGCATTTTCACTAATTTATTAGTATTTTTTGTATTCCTATTTGTAATATTGTTCATTTTTCATTTTCTTATTTATGTTAATGCTTATTGTGATCTACTGAAGAATTGTTGCTTGCTTCTAAAGTCATGAATGTATTTCAGTCTTCTGTATTCTAGAAGTTTTCATGTTTACCGTTTGCACATGAATCTAGAGTCCATTGGAGATTTATTTTTGTGCAAAGTGTGATGTAAGGAGTCAAGTTCCAATTTTTTTCCTTATGAATGTCCAGTTGAATTAGCAACATTTTCTGAAAGACTATTCTTTCTCCACTACATTGCAGAGAAACCTTTGTCATAAATCAAATGTCCATACATGTGAGTCTATTTCTGGATTCCTTTATCTTTTATCTACTCTTGCACCAATACCCACACTAACCTAACTACTACAGCTCTATGAAAGGGATTGATATCCTATTTTGTAAGTCCTCTGGCTTGGTTCTTCTTTATGTTGTCTTAGCTATTTTTTGTCCTTTTCATTTCCATACAAACTTTAGAATCAGCTTGGCAATTTCTAAAAAAATCTTGATGAGATTTTGATTGAGATGGTCCTGAATCTACAGACCGATTGGGACGAGTTGGCTTTTTAACAGTATTACACCTTCCAATCAGCACTTGTGGTAAATACCTCCATTTATTTAGATCTTCTTAAGCTAAATTTAAAGTGAGATATTTGTTTAAACGCAATTGCGAAGTCTATTATTATATTTCATTTTTAAAAGCTTTATTGCTGGTATAAAGAAATGCACTGGTTTTGTATTCATTATCTTCAATGACCTTGTTGAGTTCATTTATTAATTACAATAATTTATCTGTAGAATCTTTTGGATTACCTGCATATATAGTCATATCATTTTGAATAATGTTTGTGCTATTTATTTCTGCATAATTCTTCTACTTTTTTTCTCCTTGAATTATTATAGTGGGTAGGAACTCCAGTACAAAAATAAGTAGCAGAGCTCACTCTGATCTCCTTGATTCGTTCTCAGGCTTGAGAGCAAGGGATTTCTATATATCACCATTGAACAAAAGGTTTGATGTAGGTTTTCTTGTAGATACCTTCTATCAGTTTAAGAAAATCTCCATTTCTTCCTAGCTTACAATGTTCGTTTGTTTTATAAATGAAGGCTGAGTTTTGTAACCTGCTTTTACTGTATCTATTGAGAATATCCTGGGCTACCTCCTTTTTTTCTGCTTATGGAGAATTTAAGTGACTATTTTTTAAATGTTAAATCATATTCGTATTCTTAGAATAAACATATTTTGTCTGTGATATGCTATCCTTTTAAAACATTGCAAGACTTAATTTGTTAACATTTGGTTTAAAATTTTTACATCTAAATTCACATGAAAGAATGGCCTGTTGTTTCACATTTTTGCAATGTCATTGTCCAGTTTCATATCACTATCTGGACCATGTATGGATGTGTTTCCATTGTCTCTCTCTTTTTCTTTTTTTCTTTGTCACATTTCTTGGACTGCTGACATTTTTGATTGAAAACAGGCCTTGTGGAGGCTTTGCATTGATGTTATTTTCTCTAGATAATTCCTTTCATTTTCTGGTAGTTGGGTAGATGAAGACCAGATAACATTAATACTCGCAGTGTTTTAGCCGATTTAAGGGTGGGTTGCAGTCTTCGTAAATTATGATATACTTATGTTTTATCTTTACTTCCAGAATGTCATCCTTCAGGGATACCCACTGAAAGCCTGGCTTGTTTACCAGAAACTGTCCACACTGGAGTTCAGTTTTTAGTTCTCCAGTGTTGAGAAGTGCCAACATCTCTGCATAACTTTTCAGCCTCTTAGGAGCAGCTGTTTTCCTAAGTGTCTCCATCTCTTGGCCTGAGCCACTTCTGAATGGATGAATACTTTGAGGGGAAAAGAGGTTCAAGTGTTGAGCTCCCGTCTTTTCCCTCCAGGCTCTCAGGCTCTCAACAACTGGCCACTTTGGTAGCACGCAATACCATTTGAATTCTCCAACTCCGAAGGCTGTCACCATCTCTACTCAGTATTTTTGCCTTTTAGTACCAGATTGAGTTTGTCACCTCAGCCTTTCTGTCCATCTCTCCTGTGAACTGGCAAACATCCTGAGGGGAAACGTGATCTAGAATATTTGCCTCACTCTTGCGAGAACCACTTCTCTCTGGAATATTGGCTGCTCACGTCCTGGTGGCCTTGGTAGCTCTCAGATGCCTTTAAAAAGATTTTTTTTTCTTAATCCAGCTAATCAAGTTGTTTTTAATGGAAGAATTGTTCTGCTGCAATCTAGACCATGATAACCTGAATCAGAATTACCAATTAAGATTTGAAATAAGAAAACTACTTCCGTGTCACTTATTAGCGACTATCTTGCCTCTAAACCTTAGTTTCTACACTGTAAGGATCATAAAGTTTTTGGGAATCAGACATTTCTTTCAAGCCTAAATTTCAGTGGTCTGGGAGTCTTGCTGGACTCTAGAAATTCTAGTCTGTAGCAAATATTACTCTCCCATGTCTACCTTCAGAATGGAGTTCAGCTTTTCTTAATGATACCTCCGTAATCTTGAGTCTACTTCCTTCAAACAGAAGCAAGCCCATAATACACACACACACACACACCCCATACGCATACATACACACACACTCCTTAGCACCGACACAGGCAGTATGGCAGTATCTTAACATCCCCTCTAAACAACAAAGAACAGAATGTGTGTGTGTGTGTGTGTGTGTGAGTGTGTGTGTGTCTGTATTTGGATACCAAATAGAAATCACAAAGCAATAAAATCCATAAATAAAATATCAGGTCCCAGAGTCCATATGCCCTGACCTCCAGGAATCTCCTCTCAGCTGTCTCTCTCTTTAGGCTCCAACCTACATCTCTGTGGCAGTAGCCAGCTCTCCTCCCCACCGTGGGCTCACCCTGAGCATTCCTCTTCTATGCAAAGGTAGGTCCTAACTCCCCTCAGCACCACAGACAGGAACAAATCAGTTTTCCTCAGAGGACACACAATGCAGGAAAACACTACCTCATCCATTAGAAAGATAACTTTCCAAGTTACTATGCTGACCAATTTTACTCTTCTGTTTCTGGAATCTCAGTTTCACAATAGTCTTTACTTGAATCTAACTGAAATTCCTATTAAAGTTTTATTGCCCTCTCCGACCTTCAAACAAAGGAGCCATCTACTCTCAAAGGTAAATTCAAGTTTCCACCCTCAGGAAAACATTTGTAATATTTAAAGCACAAATCTTGTCCTAGTAAATTTAATTTAAGGAAATTTTCCCATTGCTGGGCACTGAAACATCAGTAAATACTGGGATCCAGTTTAAACCAGGGCATCCCATTATATCATAGATTTACTAAGAGAATGGAGGAAATAAAATAATCTCATTCAAGACACTAAGTGGCTGCTTAGTGGCATGCATTTCCTTGAGGTCACCTTGTACCATCAGCCCTCAATCCAGACAGAACCTGGTATATTTCTTATTAAATGAGAAATAATCAATGTAAGAGCTCAGACTAACCTTGTGGACCTGTGCTCTTTCCACAGTACCCAGTTATTAACTTTGGTCTCTTACCTGGCAAATGAATGTGCCCAGAAAAACACACCCATTCAAAGGAACTGAAGGCTGACTCATATTTTAGTGACCTTGTTAAATCTGTTTCCATGAAAAAGTTGTTTAACTCGCTGTACCAAAATCACATTCCAGGTGAGAAACAGTTGTTAGACATTAATTATGTGCCAGGATGTTGAAAGACCACTCAGCAGGCTGGTGGCTAGCTCATGAATTGACTCTATTAACCTAAAAATAAAGAGCCAAAATGAGAGGCAGAGAGGCATTTATTCTGAGATCTAAGAACTGCATTTAGGGATACACAGACTCGGGTAGCAATGCTAATAATGTCCCACTAGAAACTAGGAGGCAGGGGCATTTAAAGGCAAAAGAGGGAGGTTTGCATTACAAAGAATGTTAGTTGGGTTTGGCAGGAGAAAACTAATTTTGGCTAAACATAATTGATTGCTAAGGCTAGGTAGCTAAAAGTTCATCATTGTGGAGAGCTGCAGGCTTCATGCAGCGTTACTCAGTTCAAAAGTTTATGTCCTGCCTGCTGAGGACGTGCATGAGACCCATTTCCTTACTGGCTTCCCTGCTCCTTTTTCAAGCCCTTAGACATAAGAGACCCTGTTTTGTTTCACATTTCACGACTCTATTCAATCACGCTCTAAAACCAAGGAAAAATCCCTGTAGCTATGTTGTTTTCATATGAATTGACAAGGGTAAATAACTACAAGGATGTAACTAAATACCTGGCTTAAAAAAAGACAAAAGAGAGACACCTATGGGGACTTCACTGTTGACATGTAGGAAGACAAAGTGCCCCCACTCACCTAAACCCCTCCTTCCTTCAACATGGAAGGTTTTAGCTTTGGGCAAAACTGAAGAATTTTTTATTTTCTTAAGTGGGTAAAAAGTGTGAGAAACCAAGTAAAATAGTCATAGATTATAAATCAGTCATTTTTAGAATCCATTTGCCCTACTTTCCTCTACTTCTTACACAACTTTGGAGTATAATTCATCATTTTAAAGATGTGATTTAACGTAACGGGCTCTGAAAACAAGCTGATAGAAGCATAACTTGGTTAACTTAATTTTTTGCAACTATTAATTAAAAATAGATTAAGGCTCTTGCCTTCTTCTTTATTTGGTTTTAATATGCTTACATACAGCAAATTAAACAGAGTCAGGCGACCTAACCATGTAAGCACTCTGTTCCTTAAGAAGATCCCTGCAGTCTTCACGGGCCAGTCTCTGTCCTGTGTTTGAGGACATGACATCCTGTGAACAGATGGGTCCTTCAACCCTGGGAAGAGAGAGTTGTGATTCTCTGTTCATTGAGCACAGTATCTTCCAAAATACAAATATGACAAAATAAATTAACTAGATATAGATTAAAGGAAATAATCCTTCTGATAGCTAGAGGTAGTTAATGTCAATTCCTTGTAATCTTTTTGCTAATTCACAAATGCAAAATGATTAGTACGGTAAAAAGAGAACAGGCTTTCTTACATAGCCATTTTGACAAGAAATACTGATACTCATGACTTGTGGGGGCAGCAATATCGAGGATCCTGAGGGCAACGTTAAGGTTAAAAAAACAAGTTGGCTTATCTCTTCATTAAATGTAACTCAATATGCTTTTCAGGGCTAAACTCTAGAGCTCTTGGGCATCCCCCAATAAATTCTACGTTTGGCATCCACTCACTCCTGCTTCACATGCCCTCAGTGTTCCCCATCAAGGTGTGTGGCTGTCAGGCATTTCCTCTAAGGTATCCGATGGTTGGACTGGCTAACCATGAATGGCAGATCTCAGCCTTAGCTTTGCAGAGTTTAGATCAGTCATGACAATTAGAGTATAAAACACAAAGCAGTTGCTGCCCAGAAAGTTATTTTGAGAAGGATTTTAAGGCCAAATTTGGGATCAGTAAGTAAAATCATTTGGCACCAAATTCTATGTATATTAGGAAGGGAAAGTGCTACAATGGATGACACGTATTTTCCATCCCAAATCTAAAGAGTTATTTGCAGACAAATGTTTGGGGTCACACAAAGAAGAACCGTGTTTAAAATAGGCCAGCCAACAGCAATTTTTTTAACTTTTTTTCTTTTTTCTTTGCGGAAGATTAGCCTTGAGCTAAAATCTGTTGCCAATCCTCCTCTTTTTTGCTGAGAAAGACTGGACCTGAGCTAACATCCGTGCCCATCGTCCTCTACTTTATATGTGGGATGCCTGCCACAGCATGGCTTGACAAGCTGTGCGTAGGTCCGCACCCGGGATCTGAACTGGTGAACCCCGGGCCCCTGAAGCAGAACGTGCAAAATTAACCACTGCAGCACTGGGCCAGCCCGCAAACAGCACATTTTTTAGAAATCTTAAGTTCAAAAAATAAATAAATATTTATTTATTATCTTTCATTTTAGCTAAAAGGTGAAAGAGCAATAAATGTTCACTACAATTTTATTGAATGCCATTGGCTACTTGCTGAAGACAGCCTTATCAAAGTGATAATAGTAATTAAGCACTTCACTTTTATAGTCTACTTGTTTTAGTTTAAAATTATTTATGTAAAGTAATACATATATATTTTTTTCAGAGTTGGAAGGACTTAGCAGGGTTAGTTGTGTTATAGATGAACATGGGAGAATCTGTAGATTTGCAGATATATGCCAACCAGTGACTTTTTTTTTAATGGGCCCTACTCATCTGGAATCACCAAATGAAAATGTCAATTTGTTTTCTCTGCAGGTAACAGTTAAGCGAATAAACAAATGAATACATTCTTAGTAGGCTACCTATCAGGCATTTAAACTCTGAGGTTGTCTCCTATTAACATTACAGCATTCTGTAACAATCTCAATGATTCTACTTAAACCAAACACATATATTCATTTTTATAACAATCTTCAATTCTAAATTTTTCTGTAGGTCTTCTTTCCTTTGAAGTCATCTTTATATGTTACAGTTTGAAAAATGAATTACTGTTCTCAACAAAAACTAGGGTGAGGAATAAAATATGTGCTAAAGATTTGTTTCCTAACACATAATAAAACTTAATATGAAAATCTCTCTTCTTAATGTGACTTAAAATTAAGTACCTCCATTGAAGAAAAGCTTTGTAATAATTAAGCAGGGCAAGCATCACTACTTAATTACAGGAAAAGTAGAAGGTATTGTAGTACACAGGAAGAGAATATAAATATTTAACCACTATTACTGTCTTGGAAGCTCTTTACTGAACACATGGTTAGTATGTGAGCTTGAAATATGTTCTTTCAGAAGTAAGATGTCTCCCTTCTGCCTGCAAACATTTAATATTATTATTATTGCATTAGTTGCAACAAGACAGATAATAAGGATGTACTCCTTGGCACGAATTATATCTACATTAAATAAAGACATTAAGATTTGCATGTAGCCTCAAAAATTTTAGAAACAACTAGCTATTATTAAGGTAGTTTCAGTATTTCACCTTGTAGTTAACAGAGCTTTGATAAATTGAGCTTAACTGGAGCATAAAAAATAAACATTAGTGTTCTCAAAGAGAAGGTAATCATCTATCAAAATTCAGTTTGAGACTACTGGCATTTGAGAGTACTTAAGAACCAACAGTTGGCTGCTAAGTATTTGCATGTGAAGATATTTGACCTCTGCAATCTACATAAAGTTATGCCAGAACTATGTATTTTATACTTTCATATGATAAACTTTCATCAACCAGGTGCCTTTGTTAAGCACTCATACATGAGGTGTCATATAAAAATTATATACTAGATACAACTGTTAGATGCAGTTTTGATTGAACAAAGTGATGCTGAGTGATTGTAAATGATAAATAGAGATTTGTCCCTGAACTCATATTTTAAGTCCTACAGATCTGAAGTTCATTTCAATTGATGGAACACACAAAAAGATGACTGAGTCAGGAGTCAAAAGACTGCATGTGAAATCACCACTTTCCAGTTGTGTTAAGTTAGGCAGGCTACTTAACCTTAGTCTCAATTGTCTTACCTTTTAAGTAGTAATTATACTACTTACCTCTTGAGATAGATGTGATAATTAATTGAAGAAAAGTGTTTTGAAAAGTATTTGCCATACAATAGGGGCTTCATAATTTAATTCTTCCACTTTTGGCAGAGACACCATCATGGTATAGAACAAAAAGTATCTATCTGACGTCATCGGTGGGACACGTGATCAGAAAACCTTATTTGTATAAGTCATGTGACTACCTTACTAGCTTTTTAAAAAAATTACAAGTGTGGTTGGCCTCAAAAAAAATACAGTCATCTTTATTTATATAAAAACATGGAGGCCTTGTCTACACACTGTTTACTATTGATCAAGTCAAATATTGCTTGTATTTACCAGAGGCATTCTAGAGCATCTTGGGATGCATTCAGCCTGGGTCTAGATCAGTTCAGATGAGAGGTGCACCACTGGAAGAGATTCTCACTTCCTGTACCAACAGTTTCATAAAAGTCAGCATACTCCCATGCAGCTACCTGGAGTAATAGCACTGTCTTAAGTTTCAGGATAATTTTGTACTTCATTTACATATCTCAAAAATTGTATGATGCTGTGTCTTCTTGTTGGTCAAAATTGGCTGTTTGCTCGATTTCTTTAGAAGTACAGTGACACAAACGTTTCATCATTCAGACATGTTCTTAGATGTGCGTGCATTCAAGACTGTGAATCTTTTCGGAACTTGAGGCTTTGGGTCCACAAAATAATTGTGCCACTTCTCGAAAGCCATGACTCCATTCAGCTTCTGGTGGTTCAGCAGTGGGAAATGAGTGGAGCCTTCATTTGCCATCTGCTCTGTTTGGTTGGGTTCTGAAAATCTGAACTTCACGAATAAATCAATGGTGCATATTCTCCCCCCCCCCCCGCCCCGGTTTTAAATGCTGTACTTTCAGATTCTTATAATATTAGCCAAAAAGGTAAAAACATTTTGGAGTCATTGGGGGCCGTACAAATTTGAGTTTCGGGGGCACTGCAACATCAAAAGTTTCCTATCTGAGAGAGTGGCTTATTAATTCTCCCCAGCAATTTCCATGTCCTGTTCCAATGACTTCATTAAAAGAAAACTAAAGCTCCCTTTTCCCGTTTTCCCCCCTAAATCAGTGCTTCTCAGCTTCTCTAGTGATACCTCAAAACAACAAAGGCATGCCGTCGGAAGACGGAAGGAGAACTAATAGGCAAACCCTCAGCTGCAGTCATGAAGTCTCTTAGAAACGTCATCTGAGAATTTGTTTAAATTAATGTAATATCAGGTCATATGTTTGTTGCAACATATTAACTAGTATTTAAAATCACCAGTTAAGTCACTTAATTTTATTTCTCCCAAATCTCTGAGAAAGTTGACAATTGAGTAAAATTTCATATTGTTCTTTCAGTACACATCTATTCTGTCGCCTCCTCACCCTCACCCCCAGTATACCACTGTGTACTTCCAGCCATATGTGTAAACTCATTTTGAGAAGTAAGAGCATGAGCTTTTGATGTTTGACGGCATAAATATGAAGGATATTTTTCATATCGACTACTTCCCCCTTTCATCAATGACCCTGATTTGCAAAGTTCAGGTCATAATCTCTCCTGACAAATGTGATGGAATGTGGCCAAATCAATCTTCTCTATGAATTGAATAAACATTTGAAACATTCTGTTTTTTAAATACCCCTATCATCACAGGGACCAAACTAATGGCAAATGACCTGATCATTTCTGCGTTTAAGACAAATGCCTCAAATTCCTTTCTGCAGGTGGTTACTGCTCACTAATTTAAAAATACTAGCTAATTGTTTAAAAATGTTTCATCATTTAAAAACATCTCATGAGGTTAGCACTTTGCAGTTGAAGCAAGTGGGCATAATTTGGCAGACTACATCTTGGGTGAAACTTGGAGGTGGGAAAAAATAGATCTAAAGTTGGAAGACTTTAATAAGACTTTAACAGCTGGGAGCTATTTTAGGTAACTTACATAATAAATTTGAATTTCCCCCATTCATAAATTTTAAATGATAAAATTTACCGTATCTACCTTAATAGATATTTTGAGGATGAAATGGGATAATTATGCTCCTTTTTAAGAAGTCTAAACTATATGTATGTGAAATGACGTCTACATATCTATGCGTTGAGATGGGAAAGAGTGGTTCAGGGTATTACCCACCGATTAAACAATAATGCCTCTGAATTACTTGTAAGTTACTGCTACCTCTGGAAGAACAAAGTAGGCTGTGAAAGGGGTGATTTACTGGATTTAAAGCCATGTGCACCACTTACAAGCTGTGCACCCTTAAGCAAGTTGCTTCAGTTTCCTCATATGAAAATGCAGATAATAATAAAAAAATACTTACCATCTGGAGGCAGCTGATCGGCTAGGATAATGTACATAATGCCCTATAGTGACCAAAACAAAATAAGTTCCTAATAAACAGTAGCTGTTGACAATCAACAGTAGTAATAGTAGTAATAATAAAATGCCATCTGTTCTTAAGTAACAAATAACTTTTTTCCGGAAGACTAAATTAAAAAAATACTCTTCTTCATAAAGTTAATTAAATGCTGTTCTAATAATCAAAAAAAGAGTGGGATTCCAGGGATGGAATGGAGCCATCGTATTTAATAAGATATAGAAATATAGTGTTTAGGATAGAGTGATGGAACTAAAAAATTGTGCATTTCCAGTCAATATTCACAGTATTTTAGGACGCAAATTCACTTTCTGGAAAGCAAATGGAGATAAATCAACACACAAGATTTTACTTGGAGCAAAGTTATGGGCAAAGTTCAGGACCATGAAGGCAGAGAGTCTCAACTCTACTGCCTACCCAGTCAAATGGGAGTTTACTGTATTCCTGTCTGCAATAAAACCTTTATAGAGTTTACATATTTACATAAAATATAGCTCTATAAAGGATGCCTAGAGGAACATGGAATTATTCTTCACTTCCTCCTCTCTAAGGAACTGGTGAGAGTTCATAGAAGGCGTAATTAAGCAAACGTTCCCTAAGCTGAATCTCACATTGTTCTCAGTTCACGTAATCACTTAGGGGTTTCTGACACCATCCTCAGGATACCTATTGCTAAATTTTGGTCACGGCTTATATATTTGCTTAAATCTTTATTAACTGGGAGATGGAAAATAGAAAATGATTCTCCTTTCTAATATCTCTGAAAAACTCTCACCTTGTCCATGGATTGCTACTTGACATTCTCATCTGGACCTACTGTTTAAACATTCTCTGCAGGAATCGATGTTCATTTCCCCATTAGGAAGAAAGTGGCTGAGATGGTTAAAGTCTCTTTACTGGAAAAATTCTCCTTCCTGCTTGGAAGTGAGATCAACATCATCTTCCTGTTTGTACAGAGTGATGACAATTTAAACATCACATTGCTAAGTATCTTTTTTGGGAAAAGTGAGTTGAATTTAGTGTTAACTCAAACCTTCTGTACTATTGTTTGGCTTCCACAAGTGTAGCATTAATATTTAAGATTGTGCCCAAGAAAACAGCCAAGGGAAATGTCATGAGGGGTCCTAAATTGAGAGGTGTGTCTTTTTGCAAACATCATGTTCCTTTCCTTATTCCTCACCATCCCCACTTCCAGCAGTCTCTCCCTCCAATTAAAGATATTCACACACCATAAAAGCCATAAAGCCAAATTCTATGGCATATTAATCTACTTTCCAGGCCTATTGACTTTTCCAGGGAGCCTCTGTAATATTCCAAGGATGGAATCTTGCTTTTTCTCTATTTGCTATTTCTTAATGTTCCCAGAGGTAAATCTTCTCCCACATCAGAAGCCGTTAGCACAGTTATAGAATGCAAAGGGACTAGGCTGGCTTCAATGTGATCTTGATTTTTCCATTTGAGATTTACTTTGATTCCCTTCCAGGAAGTGACTGAGCACCTAAAGTTCCTACTTGCTCTAAGAAACTTGTGATTTGGGACATGAAAAATACTATTTTTTAAGGCACAATGCCTTAGAGAAGAGCTTACTGACTTTAACCTGAGACACTTGAGCTTCTTTAAGAGAATTTCATCAGAATCCTCTTTTTCTGTCTCACTTGGAACGAGCGACCCTGCTCAGCCCTTAACCTCACTGCATTTCTCAGCTTTCTTTGTATGTTTTTTCTTTTCATGACTCTGTAGTAAATACTCTGTTTACCTTAATATATATAACGCATGTTGCATTCATTTTATCCAGTCATTCATGAATGAGTCTGTTTCTTCTTACGTATTTCTATTTCTCAGCATATTGGGAAAAGTCATTCTTCTTCCCTACACCTCAAGCAGCTGACATAAACTCATTGTTTCTTCCCCTGACTAAACTTGGCTTTTTCCTACACATTTTAACTAACGGTGCATTCAAATTGGCATGTTATTCTCAACCATGTTCCTTTCTGATATTCTACTCCTAGTAAAACCAACAATTGATTTTGTAATAATCTTTGAAAACAAAACAAAACAAAAGAAGCTATTACCAGTGTTTAAATATTCACCATGAATCAGGAACCTTTTGGCACGCTGACTTGATTTTATTTGACTAAGATATGTATTTCATTGATAGATCCAAGTGAATTTGTCCACTAATAGGATATGAACATTATCATGTTCAAAGCAGACCCACTAAAACTTTAAAGACTAAAGAACTCCTGTGAACAGAGATTAATTAGTCAACATTCCAAAACTGAGTGGAAAACAAGTTCACAGCCCTGTTCAACAACACTAATACTGAAAATTGTGGAATGTCTTTCCTTTTGATCCCACCCAACCCAACTCTCTCTTTCTGTAATGTCCAAATACTGGTATCCAACAATTCATGACTGAGACCCACAAACCCACTCTAGTTAGAGTCTAAAGAGGAGTACTTCCAAAGAGATAGTTAGAAAGCTCATAGAATTATTGGAAAGAATGAGGAATGATCCTCAAAACCACTAAGCAAATCTGAGCCACCAAGAAAGGTGCCACTTCTGCCACGATGTGAAACTTAAAGTATCTAGAAGCTTCATTCTGTGTTAGCTAGTCACCTCCACAGTTGCTGTCTCCAGAAACATGTGTCCTCTGTCATTGCTAAGGCCAGTAAAATGTATATGCTGCAACCACTGACTCTCTTCGTATGTAACTCAGGGCCCAAGCAACTTTCATGCAAGTTCATCTAATTTTTGAAACTTATGTCCAGAATAACCTGAAAAACAGTGTGTAAAATACAATTTTTCACTCTCCAACCTCCTTAGTACAGGAAAACATGCCAGAAAAGGGGTGGAAGGTGTTGTGTGAACTCCATACCTGCCTTCTTCAGGTCTGTGTATGTCTCCTTGTCCTTTTCTTTCCTTTTCTATCTCTATTTTTATGACCTCTGTTCTCACAGTCTCCCATTTTCTCCTCATTTCTTTCAATGTTTGCATCTTTTTTATGTTTTACTCCACCAACAGACTTTTTTTCTTTTTTTCCCCCAAATCTAACCATAGTCTAAAACTCAAATATGTTTCAGAGATTTTTTAATATTTATTGAAAATAATTTTAATTATTTCATTCTTTGTATAAGACACAGTGAGTTGAATGTGTTATATTCTTTTAAGGAAATATTTTACTCAGGTTGCTTTTTTATAATGAACTAGGGCCGAACACTGAGCACACTGAAGTAGGAAGCATTTATGGACTTTGGATGAAAAAGACTCAATTCGGTGTCCCAACTCTGAAATATGTTATTCTTAATCTCCGTGGGCCCCTGTTCCTTAAACTGGAAAGTGGATACAGCAATATCTGTCTTGGGAGGATGTCACAAGGATTAATGCTATAATCCTTTTAAAGCACCTGGAAAATTATAAGTTTCAATAGTCAGTTCTGCAGGCGCTGATTCCCTATACCCCTTACCTCTCCCAACTCTATGGTTCACTCTCTATACACAAAGTACCTTTCCTATTTAACCTCATTTACATATGACCATTTCTTTGTTTATTTGTTTAAGTACCAGAGAGAGACCGTGGTAGCCTCAATTTTCATTTCATATCATTTAAAACTATTAATGGCCACAATAGCAGTAGACTTTCTTCTTGAAATGTCCTTGAGCTCCAAGAAGAGACCATAATTTTTCAGTAGGCAGCAGCTTTTTCTCTAGAGCTAAGACTAATAAATTCTACACTCACATCATTGGATACAAATCAAGATGTTATCCAAGGCTCAATTTTATAGAGGAGACAGAAATTCGAATATTAATTAAGTCATGCTCTTTAATAATCCTCCTGTATCTTTTTTGTTAAGAATAATGATAGTATACCAGGTACTTAAATGAACTTATAACAAATTACCTCAAAACATGTTGGGTCTGTGTTTTGGGAATAAAAACGTAAGCCTGCATTACTTTTCCAACACTGCTAAGAAACTCAAGAGTGAATATTTGAAACTTGGCCTTTTTAATTCCAATGTACTCTTTTATCTGTGAGTCCATGTTGTCGCTTTGATGGTTATCATGACTGTATGGCCACTGTGAAATAAATCAGTCCTGTGATCATAATTCTATTTGAATTACGTCAGATCTTAAGCCGGATATTGTATACAGCAATCTTATCATCTTGTACAATTTTATGGTAGGAGAAAACAGAAGAAATTTCTTTGTATTAGCTCTGCTGCAAATTTGCCATGTGAATTTTGAATTATCTTAATGTTTGCACATTGATGGCAATGTTTAAAAATAGTTCTTAAATCATTTCCAATACTGGATATTTCATATCTTGAGCCATATGACAAACTCCACTAGAAGAGCTTATGAATCTTTTTTTTTTGGTCTCTAGCAAAGCACTTTTTTTTAAATGGG
This sequence comes from Equus przewalskii, assembly GCF_037783145.1. NCBI lineage: Eukaryota > Metazoa > Chordata > Mammalia > Perissodactyla > Equidae > Equus > Equus przewalskii. The sequence continues at coordinate 27,129,056 of NC_091857.1, read as the reverse complement.
TGATTACTACCAACATTATGTTATCGTAAGGTGGAAGTAACCGTATAGTATATATGTTCCTTACAGGGCCAACATCTTCCAATATTTGACACTTCTTGCACTTAGGGAAGAGTCTTTATTTCTTGAGTTGATACTATATATTGGAGAGCAATGCTACATAGTGTTCCGAATTGAAATACTTAAGAAGCCTGTGTTTGTCTGACCCAAGAGTTAATATCTACTATTTACACTTATGGTACGACTTGGATGATGGACAAAGTTGTTTACAATCAGGGCAGAGGCTCCAGCAACCTTTGGAGCTAGCTATGTGGTTAGCCAGGTTTAACCCCAAACCTGTCCATCAACATTTCTTGGGAGAAAGGAGATCTAGATTAATTTATTGCCCTCACACATAATGTTTCAGAGAACACTTTTAAAAACTCACTGGATAATGAATCTTACTGGATTGCATTATTTATCCAACAGATGCTTATTTTTTCTGTTCAACATTGGGCAGTCTGGGTCTCTTAGGAATTTATCTCTGTCGTGATCAGCTCTGCAGTACTCAAAGGAGCACAATGAAGATGAAGCTGAGTAACAGCATATCTTAAGCTGCCAACCTAACCAACACATGACATTGGCCTCTGTTTCAACCTAAGCACCAGGACAAACAGGGGAGCAAGAGAAAGTACACAATGCATTCACACAGGTAAACATAGGTTTTGACTGACCAACAGTATTAACAAAACAGAATTTGAGTTAGGGAAAAGAATCTACAGAAGTCAGCTTTGCTGTATCCACTTCCTTGTTTTAGGGATCATGAAGCAGTGGAAAGATCAGCAGAGGGGTTGTCAACCGCTGTTCTCTTTCCACCAGGCAAACCAGTGCCCTTTTTGGGAGTGGAAAAGTTTGGTATGCAGTGCTCCATAAGAGAATTGGAGCGTGTACCAGTCAGTCTCCTTTTCTAATGTTTTAACAGGAATTTAAGTCCCCACAACTTCATCACATGGGAAAAAACATGAGCAGCTCACAAATTATTAAGGCTACCTTTTACAATCAAGACTGTTTTAGAAAGCAGATTTGGTAGGCTTTCAAACTGCTCTAGATAGTGTACAAATAATATACATAGTCAACAATGTGCAAGGGTGTTATTTAAGGGAAAAATCCAGAAGTTGATATTAAATGGCTCTAATGACGTTCTTCTCTACTATGTTTGTGCAGCATGCAGAACTGAGTTGCCATAGGTTGGGACAATTAGTGCACATCTTCAGAGTGAAACATAATATCAGCGATCACAATGTTTACTTGTACAGTTTCTTTATCCAAGGAGATCTAGTTCCCTCACAGGGTCATTAATTCTTTTGACATTCCAAGGAGGCAGCAAGCGAGTTGTGCTCTCCTAGTCTTGCCGGAGAAACTGAAACATGGATGGATGGGTTCAGTGATCACTCAAGGAAGAAGCTTTCTTCTAGGCAGTTTGTACCTGGAGGTCACTGGGTCTTGACAAGTGGTTAGAAGCTGGCAAACCTTGAACTAAATTTGTCCCACATATTTTGTTCTGCAACCACACTGTTGGTAATGTTAAAAATTGGAGAATTCCCTTTAAAAACGCAGATTTCTGACTTCTTGCTAAGGTTGGAAAGCTCTAGTAACGCCAGGTGTGCGCCCATGTGGCAAACATCAGCTGGATTTGGGTAGCTTTTGCTTTATTAGTGGAGGATGCACTGTCCTCACCTATCTTGCTTCATTCTTTTCTGTTCCCTCCCTGGTCCCTGCAGGCATTTGCGTTTGGGACACCATGCCATAAATCCTATGATTTTACAATCAACTGAAAGGGTGGTTCTGAAAGGAAGTCATGCCTGCAGCAACTGTTCTCCCCTAATTAGTCCACAAGCTCCTCGAGGCAGGGATTGTGACTTCTTCATGGTTTAGTCTTCAGGACGTAGCACAATGTCTGTCCTGTAGTCATTGGGTAATAAAAATTTAATGAATTAATGAAGGAATAAACAAATAAAAGCCTTAAAATGACATTTGAGTCAAGCTTTTAATTACTGGGACTGTTTATGACAGGAAATTTTCTGTTTAGATGGACAATAGACTTGAGAGGTTTTTCCAGAATTGACATTTGTTGGTTGATTTTACATTATCTGTAACGTTCAGTACCTGACACAAAGGGCTCACTGTAACCGGGATTTCAAGCCTAGAGTCAAGGATGATAGAGTGTGGCCATAGAACATAACAAATATGTAGAGGAGAAAGATGTAAAATTAGACAATAGTCTATGAAAGCAGAGCTTGGGAGTGTCAAAATACAGATATGCTGCTACCTTATTTTCCTAGTCTATTCACTGCGATTTCAGAGAGTCAGCTGTAAATTGCTCTGTAAAGAGAATGTTCCTGCTTTCATGAAACTTGCACACCATCAGGGACCCTTTTTTTTTTAATGTCAGAATCCGTGTAAAGGAGATTTTCTATCTCCAAATTAAGGAATAGCCTAATTCAATTACAATAGTATATGCAATGTTTCTTGCATGTGTTAGACTATCAATAAATGTTATTTAAATAGCATCTGAATCTCAAGTGAATGGTAAGAACCATATTTGCATTTAGATAGATGTTACACGCAAAAATGTACTTTGTTTTTCTGTATTATATGGACATAGAATGTACAGAATTCAACCAACATAGAGTCTACAAAACAGAATCTGAAAGTCATTCCTTTACGACCCCACCCATAAACATATACACATCTGAGTTACTATCTCTGAGAGAGCCACTATCCACAATTGGAGATACCAAAAGCATAGTTAAATAAGCTTTTTTCTGTTTTGCTAATTCTAAAACTAGCTGTTCAAAATAGCATAAAATTTGAAACAAAGTTTGATTGAAAGGTAAGGGAAACACACACACGCAAATGGTAATCCACTCAAGTTTCTAATTATTTTCAAATAAAGATGGTTTCAAGTTCTACAGTTGCTAGTCTGTTCATCGAAAGTCAATAATAAATCTCCAATAATAGTTCACTGATGGACTTACCGTTCACTCATTTGTAGAGGGAGTTCTTTCTCAATTCAGAGTAAATCACAAGGCAAATTGATAAAGGTAGGCCAATGCAATTGAGACTGCTATTTCAGTAACTTAATGCTCCTTCTACATGAAACCCCTTCCTAGTAATATTATTAACTCTTAGGAATCCAAATTTAAAGATAGGCAAAGAACACTAAAGTTTCCAAAGACATCAGAACAATTCCTAAATAGTAGCAGGGAAAAAATAGTATTTTTCCAACGACAGAATGCATAGACCATACATGGAAATTCTTTCCAAAATTAAAAAATATATATTATAAGGGTATTAGTTTTTATTAATTATCTCACATTCTATATCGTATCATTTTTCTACTTTTGTTAGTATATTTAGACAATAATTATAGTTGACTTAAAATTGTAATTCTATATTATAATCCTCTATATTATATTTCTCTACTATATTAAAATTATATATTAATTAAAAATGGCAGTCTAGACTCCCAGTCCACCAATATTTGCCATGATTATTGGAGGAGTATTAGACTAATAATAGTAAGCAGTAGAAAAATGGGATGTGTGTACTGTCAAGAAAGAAAGGAGGTAAAACAAATAAGAAAATGGAAGTCTATTTTCAGAGAATACTTAAGAAACTTGATGAAAGCTAAAGCAAAATACTTGGGCCCACTGGGACATTATTTTTACCTCTTAGAGGGTGTAGCTAAATGTGTAGTGAGAGACCGATAGAGCCAATGCTGAGTATTATTTTAGATTCTTCTCTGCTTAGGTATTGACCTGAAAAACTCTGAAAAAGTTACATAACTTACATGCAGGGGATTAACAAAATTCTGTGTGCTTAGAGATTTTTCTTAAATTATATTATTCATTTGTTTATCAAATATTCCCTGAGCTCATGCTATGAACAAGGTAATATTCTAGAAGTTGGAGAAAACATTAGGGAACAAGACAAAGTTGTTTAGCCCACAGCAGTTACATTCTATTGGGGAAAACAAATAATAAAAAAAATAGACAAATACGTAAATAAGCAAAAGATAGTTTTCTTGGCTACTGTGTTCTAGTTACCGAGAGTCACTAAGGAGATATCAAGAACTGAGACACAGAGATCTCAGCACTACTATGGATATTAAATAAATATTGAGTGCCTTCTCTGTGTCAGGCACTTTGCAAGTACTCTGATACAAGGATGGGTAGAAGAGAGATGGCTCCTGCCTTCGTGGAGCTTTTGGTCCCCGTGTCTATAGAATGAGATGTGCAGATGACCACTCAGATGTGTTCTGGGTCTAATATTACATCCTGCTGCCGTGCACAAAGACATTCTTCACTGTTCCAGGCTCTTGGCCTGGAAGGAGGCCCACCTGGATGGGAACAGCCAGTATGGGAACAAAGGAAAGAGACACAATGTTGTTGGCAAGTGAGGGAGACTGGAGGGCTAGCTGAAACTATGTCTGAGAGAGACTTTCAGAAGCCACTCCAATAATCACACAGGAGTCCCCATAGCAGAAATTCTAAAGAAGGTGTTAGGAACAAGGGTCAGAGAGAAGGAAAGAGGAGAACAAGAAACAGCAGGTTGAACGAACCAGGAAGTTGTGTAAACTACCAGGGACACGTGACTTGCCTCTGAAGGTTTACAGGCTCTTATAGGTGCTTCCATGGGTGGTTTGTTTTAATTTCAAGGGCTTCAAATGCCTTGTGGCTGTTTTTTTCACGAGGTGAAGATAGGCTGTTCTCTCACTGACTGTGCAGTGAATGGTGTACTTTTTCAAGAGAAAGAAAGGTTTGGATTGTTGGTGCAGTGTCACCGTGACCAAAGTAAGACCTACTGACCAGACAGCAGTAAACTCAAGACCCTGACTCAGTTCAGCACACAATTATCCAGTGTCTTTTATGGTCTGAGCGCTGGGCAAATATTGCGAATGTAAAGCAGGACAAGGTTCCCGTTCTTGAGGAGACTAGCGTCTGCAGTGTTGCAATAGCACCACAAGAATGAAAAACACATAGCTGCTCTTTCAAAAGATTTTCAAAAGCAATACTTAGAAGTGTTCTCACAACTCTTTCCCATGAACATAAAGGACTAAAGGAGGGGCTTTTGTTTGTCGTGCTGGAACAAATAAGTCTGATATTTTTAAAGCTGTGCAATCATGGACAGACATTATTAATATTAGTTTTAATGATTTGGTTTGCTGTGACAGGATTAACTGACCCAGCAGTTCTTTCTCCCACTGCCCCTCAGTACTCTGCATATATAAAATCATAAAGAGCAGAGACTGACTTACATTTCTTGATCCCTGGAGTCTATCACAGTGCTATGTACATAGTGTACTTGTCGGGCTGTTAGAAATGTTCAGAAGATACCTTATGAGAGATCATTTTGAAAATCTTACAAAAATTACAATATCTCTATAAATATTTCAGATAAGAATTTGTACAACTTCTAATTTTCTTCATATTCTTATTGAAAAGACATTAATAAGTCCAGCACATTGCAATATATTGTAATATTTTATTTATTTTTTTTAATAACTGAAAACCACGAATGCCATGCCCTACTTGTTCCAATAATATTCTTACCCAGTGTGATCTGAAGTTGGTTTTAAGTAAGGCACTTAATGTCTAACCCTATTAAAATTTGCTAACACTGGTTGCCTAAGGCAGACAGAATCTTAATTTGAATTTTAAGTGGAAAGTTAATTGTTTTGTAAATTAATCAGTAATGTGGCTTAGCTCTATTTGCCCGGTTAATTACTTTTCCCTGTCCTGTTAAACTCCAGTCTTACAAAAGAAAGTCATCTTTTGTGTTCCCATGTTCATTGTTTGCTTCTAAGGACGTGTGTGTGTGTGTGTGTGTGTGTGTGTGTGTTTTCCATGGGTGTGACCTTTTCACTCCTAAATTTCCATTTTTCTCATATTGACCAATGGCTTTTGCTGTAGGAGATGGAGACACCATATTTATCTTCATCCTGCTCAAAATGCTTTTAAAAACCTGCAGTGTGCATGTATTATTCCAGAGAATGGCAAGATTCAAGGAATGGGTAAGAAGTGGAGTAAGGTGTATGTCATAATGTCATAGTGGGTCCAGAGCATGGCCTCAGATGTCTGAAGACTTGAGTTCCTACATCAGCTCTTCCACCTGTTAGTCATGAAGCATTGGGCCAGTTATTTAAACTTCATAAGTCTCAGTTTCCTTAGTAAAATTGATATGATAATGTTACTGTTCTTATAAGGTGATTGGCAGGATCAAATCATAGAATTAACTACTTATATCACTTAATCTTAATTGTTAATATAACTTAGTAATTATTGAATTGTTCTCATGATTATCATAATAATATTCAGTAAAATTTCTTAAAATATATTAAGCATATGTTGTCATTATGAAGATATATCCTATGTGCTTTTTCTTTTCTCTTCCTCTTCATAATTAACCTGACTTAAACTTGATGTGAATTGCTGTGGATTCTAAATAAAATTATGAGAAGTGCTCTTTTTTGACCCTATTCATTATCTGATGTTACCATTTCTAGTCCTGATTAATGTCTCCACCTGGCCAGACATTTGTGTTCTTTCTTAAGAGTGGTGTTATGTGTATCTGAATTCTGTCACAGATCCTTTGTTTTCATTCAAGGGTGCACATCATTCTTTACTGTTCAGTAGGATTATTACATGAAATTAAGAGATTTTTAAAAATTTATTTTTCAAGCAATTCCAAAAATAACCATGTGGAATACAGTTTTATTCAACTTAAAAAATGTTTTCTATTTTGCCTTTGGTTAAAGATAGAAAAGTTGTTAGTGAGTCACTGAAAAGAACAATTCTACTGGACTAACGAAGGTAACTAGAGCATATTACCTTGGTTGGCCACTTCTATCCATAAATAATACAGCCCTGTAAACACAAGAGAAAGTTTTCCTGTATTATAATAAGCCGAGGGCACTGATACACGAAGCTGTTCATTTCATTGCACTGAATTTGTTTAATTCTTATTTTAGCCAAGTATGTGTTCAGTGCTGGTTAGATCATTAAGTATCATGACCTAGTCTGTAATTAAGAAACTATCAAGTTGGAGATGAGAATGGGAGACTGATAAGAAAGGGGGTGCCATTGGTGACTTCAGAGTAGAGGACTCTCTGAAACTCTAAATAAGAGATAATTGTGGCATGATCTCCCTGGTAGAAACTTCTCTGAATAGAATATCAACAGAAATATATTTAAATTTCCATGAATCAGATATTTGAAAAAAAAATAACAAAGCTTGGCCATACAAATAATTTTCAACAAAGTGCTAGCATGAAAAAAATTGTTGAACAAATTTTGCTTTTTCATTATCTCTGACCATATGTGTCAATGTAAGAAGTTTGCTTTCTCTGGTTTCCTTTGGGAGATAGAAGATAATACAGGATGGAACATGAGTTTTAGGTCCAAATATAGGTTCCATTTCTTTCATTCAGCAAGCAAAAGCAGCATGGCCTGAGAAAAAGCATAGTTGCTATTGAGTTTTAAATTATTCAATTATAAAAAGGAGCTAATAACCCCTACCCTCTAGCGATGTTTTAAATATAAGGTGTAGCACATGTAAGGAATCTGAGGCATGGAGAACATTTAATGCTCAGCAGCTATTACTATTGCTAGCAAATTCTAGGTCCTTTAAAAAATTTTCTCAAATCATTACAGTTAGGGTGGGTCATGTCAATTCTCTCCACAGAAATTCTGTCCAAAAATTACTGGTTAATTCAGAGAAAAGAATCCCACAGGATTTGCAGGACTTTATGGGCAATATCAAATACACTGTACTCAAAAAAGCACCCAGACTTGTCTCCTAAAATATAGCAGAATTCACTGCAACTAAGATTTTAATTTCATTCATTTATTTATTTATTTACTTATTTATTTTTTGCTGAGGAAGATTAGCCCTGAGCTAACATCTGTTGCCAATCTTCCTCCACTTTTTTCATATGTGGGTCACTGCCACAGCATGGCTGATGAGTGGTGTAGGTCTGCACCCAGGATCTGAACCTGTGGGCTTGGGCCACAGAAGCAGAGCATGCTGACCTTAACCACTATGCCACAGGGCCGGGTTCCTCAGATTTGAATTTTAATAAACACAATGAAAAGTAGAAGAAAGACAAGAACATTTCAATAACCATTATTCCCATTGTCTATTTATAGTCAGCATTTTTTTTTTTTTTGATACTGGAAAAAAGAGATCTCCTGAGGCAATGAGAACAGACCCTTTGGAAATAGATGAATTTACTTGCTTAGATATGTTGGTAACTAGATGTTATGGATTGCACGTTTGTGTCCTCCCCCAATTCATATATTGAAACTCTAATCCTCAATGTGATGGTATTTGGAGGGGGGCTTTCTGGGAGAAACTTAGGTCATGATGAGGTCACGAAAGTAGAGCTCTTGTGGTGGGATTAGTGTCCTTATAAGAAGAGGAAGAGAATAGAGCTCTCTCACTCTCTCTCTCTGCCAAGTGAGGGCACAGCAAGAAGATGGCCACCTGCAAACCAGAAAGAGGGGTCTCACCACAACTCCACCATCTGGTGCCCTGATTTCAGACTTCCCAGCCCCTAGACTGTGAAAAATTAATTTCTGCTGTTTAAGCTACCCAGTCTATTGTACTTTGTTAAAGCAGCATTAACTAAGACACTGGACAATTCCTATATGGGAAGGAGCTCATTTTTAAGCAGAACAATTGAGTAGAAACTATAGAGAAGTGGAGAATATGGAGGATTGCTAATGGGTACAGAACTTTGAGAGAACATGAACAGCTCGTCATCGTGAAGGACAAACAGGATAATAGTTGAACTCGTACCAATGCACAATGTTATTTTGGGAACAACAAACAAAGAGATCTATTGATGTGCTCACTTGTTTTTTAAGGACAAGATAGTCAGCCAAGTATAGTTCATTAACAGTGAAAAATAATTAAAAATAAATACAGGTTGAAAACTGTCAACACAACAAAGAAAATTAAATACGAAAACAAATCCCGAAAACAATAGAAATTGGCAACTGCTTGATTGGCAGAAGCAAAAATTATTTCAAGTAGTGATGAGAATAGGAACCTCAGACTAAAGCATTGTTGGTTAAGGATTAACTGCTGTAAGAATAAGGATGACAAAACCAAGGCAGTGTGACAGTGATATTGTATGTTTTCAGTTATAAAGAGAAAGCATTTGCTGTGTTATGTAGTTATTAGGACTGCATTTAATTTAGTAAATTTAATTGCCAAATTTAAATCATCCTTCTGATAATGTAGACAAAGGGAGATTTCTAGAGAGTAAACACAGTGGATCAACACGAGCATGGTTTTTTCTTTCTTGGGTTCTTGGTAATATTTTGGTCCTTCCGTAGAAATGCAAGTACAAATTACACAATAATCTGTGTAGGTTGCTCTGTAGTTCTGAATTAAAGAACAGTAAAAATGTTGTCAATTTGCTAATTCTCTAAACATTACTGCTGTTTGAATTTTACAGACAAGTTAATCATCTTAGTAGGAACAGAGTATTATAGAAAAGTAGGTAAACAGTTAACTTCACTTTTTAATCTCTGAATGTAGGCCTTTCTGGCCCTCGTAAACTTGGTATTACCATTTTTCCCTGTCTTTCTCATTTCCAGTGACCTTAAGGGCACAGTTAATTTCAAAATAGCATGGGATTAAATGGATCACTGTGTGATAAGAAACGTACCTGGATGCCCTTGGGTTAACTGGATCCTTGTTTGATAAGAATCATACCCGGAATGGACGCTCTGGGCTAGTTTCTGCAGGGGCAGCTAAGTCTGTAATTATTCCAATGTAAACCTACGGTTGATTTCTCATTCTGATCCTAATCTTTTGGTGGGGACAATTCCAGTGGTAAAGTACTAATATTTTTGAAATGAGGAAAATGTTTTTGGGGGAAATAACGTCCTGGTAAAGCTCAGTGCTCGAGGAAAGAGATGGTTGGTGGTACATGAAGCCAACAGATACATCAGTGCACACTTGGGAGGGAGCTCCTAGCAAGGCCAAGGCTTTCGAGAACATAGATACCTACTTGTCTCCAGTTTCCCCAGTTTTATCTGGATATTCACCAATATTTACATAGAGCTCCTAAAAAATACGTCACACACAAATTTAGAAAAGAAATTTCCGTTTGATTTCCAACAAATACATTTTTTTTTTTAAGTTTGTCATTATCTCAACCAGTGATGTCATTTCTTTCCCATTTGCTAATTCCGTCAGTCATTCCCTTTTGCCAGGTTGGCAACTAAAGATAAAGAAAAAAAATCTGCTATTTTGATTTCAACTCTCCTTTGGTGGATTGCAGATTCTTTTTCCAGGACTAATCTATTTCCCTCTCCACCACAAATCTCTACTGACACAAGCCTGAAGGAGAAAATGCTAGATATTTTCTGTCAGCATAAGGGACTTGCTATAGGTTAGCCCTTAACAGTTCAACAAATGAGGAAATTACTGTAAATATCAAGATTTAATTTTTTCTAACTTTCGATATATCTGGTCTAATAAAATAATAACAACATGGACATTCCTGTTTTTTTTTTCTTTTTAGAAGACAGTTTACTTTGGCATATTCCTCTTCCCCTCCCTAACATGTATCATTTTCATATTCATAATCTCTGTGAACTACTCACGTTTTTTGGACCATTAAAATTTCAAAGTTTAATAAGTGAGCAGGAAGCACTCTCTCCCATACTCAGATTTAAGGTGGTACAAGGAAGCAGAAAGGAAGTAAAATTGTAAAGAAAAGATCATTTTTACAATGTAAAGATGAAAGGAAATTGAAGTACAGCTTGAAGCTTGGAAAGACAGAACAGAGCGCTCAAGGTGATGCGCTCCAGGAGAAAACTGATAGTGGACTGCTGTTTTCCTGAAACAACATGTATGTTTATTTTGGCACCACTGTTGTCGTCACCGTTATTTTGAGAAGAGACAGTTCAAATTGCAGTACACATAGGGGCTTCCGTCTCTTCTTGCAGACGTGGTATTAAAGACAAATTTAGTTAGCACCTAATATAATTCAGTCCAATGAATGTAGTCACCTTGTCTTGTAAATATTTTATTTAGAAATATCAGTCATTTCTATAGACCCATCACTCTTATACCATCTGTAGAATTCTAGTTGCTTCTAGAAATTCAGAGAAAGACAGAGCAGCAAAGACAGAGCCACAGAATAAGTCAGCAACCTGTAAATCACTTCATCATTTAATTGCTATTGTGAGTGCTTGCTATATAAGAAAATCATGGATTCTTTTTCGGATTTTGCAAATTTTTTTCTTACAAATCAAGATTATCAGAAAAACAGCAACAAGTAGTTTCCCTGGCTCAAAAGAAAACAGGTGTTTGGTGCCACGGAGGAGGACGACTTTGTGTATTTAGTTACTTTAGCCTTACTTTGTCCTCTGGCATGATCTGTTCCCTGATTTCAGCGCAGTCGAGCTTGCTTTAAAATTGTACACAAATTAAGTTAACCACTTGGATCATATGTGTCCCAAAGAATGTGGTTTCTCAGGTATGAGCAATTTACCAATCCCCTACTCTCCTTTCACGTTGGCATTTTGACAGTCCTAGCAAATTTCTCAGGCAGATATTTTAGTTTGCACCTTGATCACGGCAGCTCTTACTGAGTTTCAGAATTGCTCATACCAGATGCACCTTTCCAGTCGGAAGGGATAGGTGTACTTCTTAATGATTGTGCAAACATGCATAATTATGCCTGCAGGTAAACGTTCTGCTGTCCTCTTAGAAAACTGAGAAGTACAAAGAATGTTTATGAGCAGGTCCAGCCGTTCCAAGTATCTTGTCGGTTTAGACACACCTGAGTTACCATCCCCCTCTTATTGGCTGAGAAAGTTGCCGCACCTGATTTGTAAGTTTACCCGTCCTAGTCAACAGAGGGGGCACCTCAGCCAGCCAACGCTGGATTTAATCTAGCTAGAAGCAGCGAAAGCAGCTATTTGAAAAATCACTGGGTTCTGAGTTCATTACTACAGGAAAACTGTTCTCTCCTGGGGCACAGAGAACTTACTTCGGAGCAGCCCTACCAGCTCGGAAGTCCGGCCGGATAAAAGGCATCGTGGAGGATAATGGCTACCTATGTCCTGCAAATCGCCGGCCTGGTGCTTGGTGGTGTAGGCATGGTGGGCACAGTGGCTGTCACCATCATGCCTCAGTGGAGAGTGTCTGCCTTCATTGAAAGCAACATTGTGGTTTTTGAAAACCTCTGGGAAGGACTGTGGATGAGTTGCATGAGGCACGCTAATATCAGAATGCAGTGCAAAGTCTATGATTCCCTGCTGGCTCTCTCTCCGGACCTACAGGCATCCAGGGGACTCATGTGTACTGCCTGTGTGCTGGCCTTCCTGGCTTTCATGACGGCCATCCTTGGCATGAAGTGTACCAGGTGCACCGGGGACGACGAGAAGGTGAAGGGTTACATCCTGCTCACGGCTGGAATCGTCTTCATCATCACAGGCATGATGGTGCTCATCCCTGTGAGCTGGGTTGCCAATTCCATCATCAGAGATTTCTACAACCCCATAGTGGAAGTTGCCCAGAAACGTGAGCTTGGAGAAGCCCTCTATATAGGCTGGACCACGGCGCTGATGCTGATTGTTGGCGGGGCACTCTTCTGTTGTGTTTCTTGTTGCAATGAAAAGAGCAGTAGCTACAGATACTCTGTACCTTCCCATCGCACAACCCAAAAAAGCTATCACGTGGAGAAGAAGTCACCGAGCGTGTACTCCAGAAGTCAGTATGTGTAGTTGCGTATATTTTTTAACTTTACCTACAAAGCCATGCAGGTGACTAAAATGTCCACTATTTTCTACAAATGGAACACAAAGGAACATTGATTTGCTGTTCTTAACTGCTCAACATTAATCACCGGAACGGTGCATGAGCTATTTATGATTCTATAAGCTGTTTCAGCAGAATGAGATATTCCACAGCCTGCTTTGATTATTCTAAGAAGTACAGTAATTTGTTTTCTGAAATGGTTCATGCATCTTTTCTTTTTATCGGTTACTTCAAAATGACATTGTCAAAGACTATTATTTTACGACTGTGATTTCTCTATGACATGGCATTTCTTATGTAGATGAGAGTGACGTTTGTATCTCACATAAATAGAGACAGGCTTATGTGGTTCTATTTTAAATGAAATACTGATCCATTAAACTGAATAAATAGAATTCAACTATTGCTTTCCTGGGGAATTGGGGATAAGATTGAAGAAGGTTAATATTAATTGTTTAAAAATGGCTTAGTGATTAATGCACTTGATTTATAATGAAGGTTAAAATTAAGGCTTTAATCAGCAGTGTAAAGGAAATTAATTGACTTTCTGATATCCTATTTTTTAGCCTAAGAGTTAGAAATTCTAACTCCTTTATCCTCTTTCCCCAGAGACCTTCCTTTTCTTGTATATTAAATTAACATCTTTTAAAAGGCAGACATTTGTCAAGGGGCTTTGCATTCCAACTGCTTTTCCAGAGCTGTACTAAGAAGAAAGATAAAACTGCGGTCTAAGAAACATGAAAGACCTCAGGAAAGGGAAATTTTCTTTCCTCTTAAGTTTCTGTGGTTGGAGAAGGATGCATTTTGACAAGAAATCATACATATATATGTGAATATTTTAATAACTATTTGAATACTGACTTTGGACTTTTATCAACATAAATAACAGAACAGAAAAATCATATGTCTTGGTTTTTATTTGCTTACCAAAGAACAACCAAAAAAACTGTGCTTTGTGAACTCCATCTGCTCCTATGTGCGTACCTAAGTCAAAATTGTCATCTCAGTCCTGCCAAAGATAAATTTTTTACCTGTTCCATTTTTGTTTGCTTTTACTAAGGTACAGAAATACCATATCTTTTTGTTTTCCCCAAATTTGATGCAACCGATAATCCAATTTGCAAGTTTGTATCTATATTTTTCTGGTTTAAATGACTGTGTGTCATCTGCTGTATGTTCTTTGTATAATAATTTGTGCCTTTTTATATTAATTTGACATTCGTTCATTATTCTCCATTTTTTCTGTTTTATTATCTAGTAAATACTTTTTAAAAACTGATATTTTCAGCTCTGCAATTTTAGAAAGAATATCAAGCCCACAGTTTAAAGATAAAGGTAGATTCAGCATTAATTTTTGAGAATATAAAATACTCTAAATCATTTAACAACAGCATGCTTTATAATCATTGGATTCGCATGCTGCTATTTGGTGCACATATTTATAATTTATTAAGATAATATTATGGATTCAAACAAACCTATATAGTGTAAATATTATGTATGTAATAGACATTTCTGTAAAGACTTTCCATAGCTAAATATGTCTCTACCTCTGAGAAATAGTATTAATTAATAATAGTGGCTAACGTTTTGGGAGTACCTATTATGTGCTGGGAACTCTACTGCTTTATATGAATTATATCATTAAATCTTTTATGAGATTGGTATGATTAGTTCAATTCACAGATGAGGAGACCTCAGAACACATCATGGATTACCCAATTGAGTCAGGAGAAACGAAGAGGAGTGTCCGACTTCATAGCTTATGTTCCTTCTTTTTAGGGAAAGTGGATTTTCTTCAGCAGTGTCTAGTTTATAAATTGATCTTTGTATGTGAAAATGACATGCTTAACTACTGTTAGTTGGAAAAACTTTTAGTATTTTTTCTGGGATTGGTGATTTTCCAATAGCTAAGTGTTAATTTATCCTAGGCAATTTTACACCCTTGGGTCAAAACTCTCATGAGAGCAGAATTAAAGGGAAACTGAGCACTTTGGAGAAGAAACCCAATCTTCTAAAAACCAGTCTGTAATCAAACTTCTTTTTTGCCTCGAAATCTCTCCTGAATGCCCCAGACTCAATTTACCATTTCCCTCCTCTTTCCCCTCAAACAGAATTATAACACTGCTGGTTTTCCTTATGGCATCACCTCTTGGCTACTTCTGAAGTCTTTCTCCAACTTTCCACACTATCCTCACCTTCTCTCTGTCTTTCCTGGCTGAAGGCCTTCCAGACTTTGTTACTGCCTGCAGCTGTCCCTCCTCCAGCTCTTCTCTATATTCTTATCTTAGTTTTTTGTAAAATGCAAGTTAGGCCCATCATGCAAGCCCTCCCCGTAATTCTAGTGGGAATGCTTCGCTGCCTATCAGGTAAGTCCAGATGCCTGAGCACATGAGAACTGACAGGAAGGGAAATCTTCATGGCAAATTTTATCACCCAGTAACATCAATGTATCATGAGAATAATAACAGTTATAAAGCTACTCTCCAGAAACTAGGATGATTCACATGGCAAAGGTCTTCTTCAGTATCCTGGAAGAGATGCATTGGAATTAGGAAATGGTTTGATTGGAGGCAAATTATGTGCAAGTGGACATTTTATAGCGTAGTTTTATGATGTAGTTTTATGGGGAAATAATGCGATGGGATGGAACGAGCCCATGGAGGCAGAAGGGGTGGCTTTATGCTTTCACCTTCCTGCTAGTCTTTTTTCTCTTTCATACTATACCATATGTTGCCATCACCATGAGCCCCTTCTGCTGATTCTCTATCCAAAACGACTCCTTCATGCACTGCAAAAACAGTTATTAAGCTACGTTATGCCAAGTGCTAGGGACATGGGGATGGATGAGACAGTTTTTTTGTTTTTAAGGAATTTGCAGTCTAAGAGGAAGAGACAAGAGTGAGAAATGTAGCCTTCACTGCACACTTATCAGGTACTTGGAGCTTTGCTTTCTGTGCCTCAGCAGTCCTCTAAGAAGTCCATGAATTATATACAGAGTCATGAGAACGCTGAGTCTCAAAGATGTCTATATATCTCTATATACTATATCTATATCTATATAGTATATATAGATACATATCTATATATACACTGGTGGTCTCGTGGTTAAGATTCAGTGCTCTCATCACCACAGCCTGGCTTCATTTCCTGGTCAGTTGTCATACGGTAGTGGCTGCATGTTGCTGGGGTGCTGAAAGCTATGACACTGCAGGGTCATCCATGGTGGACAGGCCTCAGTAGAGCTTCCAGACTGGGACAGACTAGGAAAAAGAACCTGACCAGTCACCTGCAAAAAAAAAATTGGCCATTGGCCAGCTCCGTGGCACAGTGGTTAAGTTCGCACCTTTTGCTTCGGAGGCCTGGGGTACGCCGATTCGGATCCTGGCTGCAGACCTACTCACCGCTTGTCCAGCCATGCAGTGTCTGGTGTCCCACATATAAAGCAGAGGAAGATGGGCACGGATGTTAGCTCAGGGCCAGTCTTCCTCAGCAAAAAGAGGAGGATCGGTGGCAGATGTTAGCTCAGGGCTAATCTTCCTCAAAAAAAAAAAAAAAAAAAAAAGCCATGAAAACCCTATGAATAACAGCAGAGGAGCATTGTCTGATACAGCACTGGAAGGTGAGAAGATGGCACAAAAAGACCAGGCAGGGTTCTGCTCTGCTGTCCACAGGGTCGCCTGGAGTCGGAATTGACTTGATGGCACTAATAATTATATGTGTATACAAAACATCCCCTAATATAAACATCCTCCTAACTATAGACTGACAGAATCCCTGATTCAGGAGCCTGTGCTCTTCCTGCTACAATATTGTCCAGACATCCCTCCCAGAGTTAACTTTCCGAACAAATGCCATCTCACCACCCCATCTCCAGGGCTTCCCTGTGACTCATTGGTCACAGACTCTTTCTCCTGAGTCCCAGGGCCCACCTCAGCATCAGTCTTTACTACGTTTTTGCTCCCCTCTCTCCTCCCTCCCAACCTATACGTAATGTACTATTTTTTGGTTTCTGACATCCATTACCTTTCTCTTGGAATACACTCTAGTTTTTGAAACTCCTATCATATGTCAAACATCGCATTTCAAATTCACTAGATCTTCTTCCTTGTTCTAAGAATGCTGCCTGAGCAGTATCCCAGGAAGCCCCTCCTCCCAGCTCTGATCCTGCTACCAGGCAGAGCGGAGCAGAGCAGCAGCTGGGATCCAGCCAACAAGCAGAGCCCAGAGGCCTGCTTTCCACAAAGCTTCAGGCTCTGCCAGATTCCAGGAGGAAAGAGCAGCGCTGTGTTCCACTCTGAGAGGAATGAGAAGCAAGAGATTCCTGGTGCAGAGGCCCGAGGCTAAGCCTGAAGCTCTGTCCTGGGGGTGAGGGGGCAGGGGGAGAAATGTGGGCCTAACTGCTTCACAAAGAGTCCTGGAAGGAGCGAGACATTTGTACACCTGTGTGGTCTCAGGGGAATAACCTGGAGGCCAGAAAAACTCTGGGAGAATCACGCAGAGACTGGGTTCTTCTTCCTGTGGGGCCTCGACTGTCACTGAGAGGGAGGATATCGAGAGCTGGGAGCAGAGGTTACTTCCCAGGGCCCCAGGAGTGAGAGAGCAACTTTCTGTCACTAGATCCCAGCCAACAACAATGAGAATTCCTGCCACCCGAGGGTGTGCCAAGGGTGTGCCCAGGAGGGGTTCTGGGAAGGAAGCACTTTCTTCTTTGTTTTTGTCTGTAACTCAGTAAGAATGTACTCGGGCAAGCATCATAAATGAATAATCTTTGTCCCTCTTTTTTTCTGAATTGGACCCGCTTTCCTATGCTTTTTTTGGAGAGTAGAGATACAGGTAGATATCTCTTCAGAGCTATATGGAGATTCTCTTTGAAGAGAAAATTTCCTTTACTAGATGCTACACTGTACAAATGCTTTAGAAATTAAACTGCCCTCCAGCATTAAAGCTGAGAAACCCTCTGAGGGAAATGAATCCCACTCTCTTAGCCCAGCCATGGTCCAACACGGAATCTTTGACTTTTATCAAAGGATGAATGAAGAGAGAGAAAAAGATTCTGCATTAGGCCCTGTTCTGGTTATTTCTTGCTGTGTAACAAATTACCCCAAAACTTGGAGACTTAAAACAACCACTATTGGGGCCAGCCCGGTGGTGCAGCGGTTAAGTGCACATGTTCCGCTTCTTGGCAGCCTGGGGTTCGCTGGTTCAGATGCCAGGTGCAGACATGGCACCGCTTGGCAAAAGCCATGCTGTGGTAGGTGTCCCACGTATAAAGTAGAGGAAGATGGGCATGGATGTGAGCTCAGGGCCAGTCTTCCTCAGCAAAAAGAGGAAGATTGGCGGTAGTTAGCTCAGGACTAATCTTCCTCAAAAAAACAAAAAAACCCACTATTTTGTTACTTTACCTTTTTTTGGTGAGGAAGATTGGTCACAAGTTAATATCTGTTGCCAATCTTCCTCTTTTCACTTGAGGAAGATTGTTGCAGAGCTAACATCTGAGTCAATCTTCCTTTATTTTTATATGTGGGATGCCACCCCAGCATGGCTTGATGAGCAGTGGGTGGGTCTGTTCCCAGGATCTGAGCTGGCAAACCTGGGTTGCTGAAGTGGAGTGCCTGAACTTAACCGCTACGCCACCAGGCCAGCCCCTCACCATTTTATATCTCATGGTTTTGTGAGTTAGGAAATTAGGTAAGGCTCAGGTGGCCTGTGGCACTGATTTCAGGTAGTAGCTGGGGTCTACAGTCAACAATAATTCCTCTCACTGCCTGGCAGTTGGCAATGATGTCTGAAAGTCTGGGTTCAGAAGGGCCCTTCTGCCTAAGACCTGTGGTCTTAGGGCCTCTTCACCATGTCTTTCCAGCAAGTGGTCAGACGTGCAGCATGGTGGCTGAGGGCTCTAAGGATCCATAGGAAAAAACACCAATACTTTTAGGAGACCCAGGGTCCCTTCTACCATTTGCAATTGATCAAAGCTGTCTCCGGGTCTAGGAAAGGGAAAATGAATTCTACTTCTTGACGGGAGGAGCATCAAAGAATCTGGAGCCATCTTTAACCCATTCTAGGTCCAAAGTGGGGTTTTAAGAACTTAAAGAGGAATTTTTCTTTCACATTGACTTATGTCATGAAACAAAGGCATAGTTTAAAAGGGGTGTTTTGTATTTTAAATGAGATAAAAGAGAACATGTGTTTTCTATTAAGCAGAAGCAGATGCAAAGAAAAACGCAAATTAAATACAAGAGGCTTAATTCTCCCTGTAGAAAATAAGGGAAGAGATTTCTTTCCCCTCCTTTTTCTTAGAGCATTTACTTTGGAAAACGTGTAAGTGCTTTCTTCTGTCCTTGGAATGTATATAGATCCTTTTACAAAACTAAATAGTTTTTCTGTCAGCTTTATGACCCAGGAATGCCTTTCTCTAGGACCTGGGAGCCATCTTGTCTGAAATGTAAACCTCAAAGGAGATAGCACCTCTATTTCCTGTTGACTGTGGGATGTGGGGAGTCTAACTTCGGTAGGCATCTTGCTCCAAATTGCCAAACAACCAATCATAAGGATATGAGAAGTTTGTTTCTCCTCTGGATAAATCCAATTAGCTAACATAAACGGTCACCCTAATTACCAGGTCAATTTAGGACGAACTATGTGTGACAAAGGTGCTGTCGAGTCCTTTTCCTTGAGGAATAGTTAATTGCTTATCTTGAAAACATGTATGTAATGAGTTGTATCTGCTTGGCTATATAAAAAGATGATATTTCTTTCTGTCTTTGCAAGCGCTTAGCAGATTGCCTGTGATATGCACCACATGCTGATTTAATGCTTATTTAATGGTGAAACTGTTTTCTTTCTTTACTACCTTTGTGGCGAGGTTTTCTGTGTTTGAACATTTTGTTTTTAATTATATTTCCCCAACACAGGTCAAGATAAGAAAAGAGATGAGAAAACATTTCATAATCTAGAAATTTATGTTTGGTAATAATCAGAGATGTTCCCAAAAGGTTTGGAAATACG
Source organism: Equus przewalskii (assembly GCF_037783145.1). Taxonomy (NCBI): domain Eukaryota; kingdom Metazoa; phylum Chordata; class Mammalia; order Perissodactyla; family Equidae; genus Equus; species Equus przewalskii. Next base: position 27,109,226 of record NC_091857.1, on the reverse strand, counting down.
TGCTCATCTGAGCACTACTTACAATGATGAAAAGTTGGAAACAATCCAAGTGTCTCACAGAGAAAGGCTGAATAAACGATGATGGCATGTTGGTCCACTCAGTTACATATTTTCCTGCTATTGAAGAACCCCTAATGACCTGAGTATTGCTCCTGATATAATGTTATGAGAATAGAACGAAAACAGTCTAACAGTTCCATACTTGCCATAATCATGGTTAAAACTCTCTTTCTCTCACACACACGCCAACACTCACGCACACATGCCCACCTGAAAAGAAACTGCTGGAAAGAAAATGGTTAAAATGTAAACTTATTTGTGATTATTGTTTTCTTTTACAAATTTTTTTGTTTTTTCATTTTTTAATGAACAAATATTTTCACAGTAAGAAAAATCAAAAATGTATAAATGAGAATATTTTAAGGATAGAAGTACATAAAAAACAAGAATTGTTTGACTTGGCAGAAAATCAAACAGGGCTGTGGAAGAAAGGGGAGAGAAAAAGTCATTAAATTTTGAGGAAAATAACAAAACTATGGGAAGAGGTGATGATAAATAACAAAAAAGGATAAAAAAATGACAGGTAAGCAAGACAACAAAAGGAAGAATCAAGGAATATTTTCCAGCCCTGTAGAAACAAAGACTTGTGATTGAAAGACCACTGGTTTATCATTTTTGAAGCAAAATTAATGATCTTCAATAAAGCCTCAGAGCTAGTTTGCTGAAAGTTTCATATTTTAAGTTTAACTAAAGGATTTTGGAAATATCCAAATGGAAAAAAAAATTGTCAGATCAAATAAATATAAGTTGCATGTTTCATTTCTGCCTTTAAACAATAGTGCAATAAAGAAAGTAGTTTTTAAATTTCATTTTGCCCTTTGACTTCGATTTTTGCCTTTAATCCCTTAAGCCGTTTTATTCCAGAGAGAGAGTGCACTTTTGTTGCATGGTACCAGGCAAATATAAACTTTTAATTTCCCAAGTAGTTGATTTTTTAGCTCCATTTGTTAAATAATCCATTCTCTCTGGTTTGTTGATGCGTTATTTATCAAGTAGTTAATACATACACATCTCACTGTCTATTTCTGGGCTGTTTATTCTGATTCATTGATCTCTGGATATTTTTGAAAGTAGATTATCACTAATTGTTGCAAAGCTGGTGGTTTCATCAAGTCTGTGGATACTTGTCTTGAACATACTTCATATTCTTCTGACTTCTTGACGGAAATACTTTCACAGAGTGTTTGCCCCAATTCACTGCAGAATGAGTGCTGAGAAGGAGAAAATATTGTCTTAATAATGAGGAGACTCAGATCGAATCTTCTTTCTTTCTTTTCTTTTTAATTTGGCAACTGTGGCAGGCACACTCAGATACTATCTTGTTCCCGTCTATGATAAATTCCAAAATCAGCCATGATATAAAAGGAGTTTTGACTTAGAACACAGATGGCATTATTCAATTGGAGAAAGCTTTTGTAAATGAAGATTTAATCAGAAAGCCTTCCACCAAATATCTGTCAAGTCCAGTGTAGAAGCCTGGAATCTCATCCAGAAAGCCAAGATTCCAGTGTTTTCCCCAACTAGCTGTGTAACCTTGAGCAATGTACGTAACTAATTTCAGAATCTATTTCCTCACCAATAAATAAAGATTTATCAGGTGGACCAGATGATACCTTAGAACGCAATCAATCCCAAACTTCTGAATTTTGAGGGAGGGATTTCAGGTTCAAAAAGAAAGATCTCAGTTTATTTTTGCCAACTGCCCTAAACAGAAAATCATTCATGCTATTTTGGAACCAGAATCTTTCTACGCCGTTTGCTCCCATTTGTACCTTCCCACAATGATAACTGAAGCCTTAACCTAGGAACAAATTTACACTAGATTTGCCCAGGCTCCCAGACAGGTAGGTATCTACTGCTGTTGGCCATACCACGTACTTTAGGATACGGGCATCTCTGACAGCCAATAATGATCTGTTTTGTTTCCATTCCTCAAGTAACTGGAGAATGTTTTCAGGCATCCGGAGAATATTTACATAAGAGCCAAGTTCATAAGTGATAGAAAAAATTGCTAGATTTTGTTCATATAGGTCAAGCAGTTAACGGGTAGACCCGGAAAACAAGTGTTTATTGAAAACGCATTATATAAGCAATAGTCTTTTAATAGTAAATCTTTTGAAAACATGATGAACTGAGAAACAATCCAGAAGCATCAATTTGAAACCATGTCTTCAACACACTCCAAAATACTGAGGTTACTACGAAGTCTTTCTATCCAACTCACTATGGATGGAATGGAATTTGTCTGTCATCTCAGATTACATGACCTGGGGTCTTAAGTACATGCCACGACAAATTCCGTAGTAATGGAGGATCGTGAGGCTTCCACATAACATTTGAAAATAAACTTTGGATTAGCCCAGATCAAAATTCTGTCTTGCATTCCCTTGGATCTAAAGCCTGAAATCCATCCAAGTGTATTTTTACGTTTCATAATCAAAATCAATTTGTTGTGAGAATCAAAAACAATTGGCTGTGTTTCTGATTATATATACATATATGTCTATATCTATAGCATATAAAATGTTATGTAATATTTTCAGCTAAACAAGTAATGTACAAAAAATGGAAATCATCCTGAATGCCACCAAAAAAGATATAACAAATATTAATGTTTTGGTATTTAATTTTAAATTACAACTCTTCCCAAATATTGCCAGTATTCGGAAAGGGAAATACGAATATACTGAAAATCATGGAAGTTAACCTTTTTATGAGGCATGCCCTCTGTGCTTGGAGTTTGCAAAGATGACCTGCAAGCGTCATGTAAACATGGAAAAGAAGCTCTTTCATCTGTGGAAAATGATGTTCAGAATGGTTAAAGAACATGGCTAGAAAGTGGAGGAGCAATACACAAGTGTGAATATATCTGTATCTAAGGCCCATGCCTTTCCGTCACCCTGGGATCCTTGCACACTAGTGTTATTTCCAGTTTTGCGGCAGATGGGGCTGGTTTGTATCCTGGACAAGATGATAATTTTAGCACCTCAAACTAATGTCCTTCAAATATCCGTTCAATAGTTATGTAGTGGAAACAGGAAAAGCCTATTTATTTTTGGCTATCTTAATGTAATGTAGATACAAGTTCACTTACTGATTCAATTCTAGAAACTAAGGCAAAGACAACATTCTTTAAAAATTTAGCAAAACATTTTTATCCTCTTGGTGTTGTCTTCTTTCTCTTTGAGATTCTTTGGTTGTTTTCCAAACTACACCACTTCTTAGGAGGCAAATTAAAGGTCTTTAACTTTAGATGTAAAAATTGTTACTCGTTCCCAGTAAAGAGCATCACTCAATGTATTAACGTGTTTCAGAATTTCAGCAGAGTTGGACTTTACGTACAAGGGAGAAAAATATAGAGCAGAGATAGGTATTTGTTGGCAAAAAGTGCCTTGAAAATTTCTAATCTAAGGTGATATTACTTTTCCAGACTCAGGCCCAATATTTTATATATTCATGGGGTTTAAAAAGAATAAATAGTAGGCCAGCCCCAAACTCCAGTGGTCTGGGTTCACAGGTTCGGATCCTGGGTAAGGACCTACACCACTTGTCTGTCAGTGGCCATGCTATAGTGGCAGCTCACATACAAGATAGAGGAGGATGGGCATAGATGTTAGCTCAGGGCAAATCTTCCTCAAGCAGGAAGAGTAAGATTGGCTACAGATGTTGACTCAGGGCAAATATTCCTCAGCAAAAAAAGGAATAAATGGTGGTTTTATTCTTATCTGGGTTGTTTTGGTTATTGCAATGAGTAAGAGAATCTCTAGAGACTTAATGTATTCATACTAAGAGAGGTATCTTACCTATCATTGTTTAAAAGGAGAACAAAAGTGAGGCATAAGAAAATAGAATTATGAGAAACACATTCTTTAAACAGTGGTGAAGCTTTCTCTTGAAGCATCATCCAGTTAAAAATGAGAGGTCCTTCTAATACACTATTATTTCCTATGTCCCGGTTTTGATGGACTCCTTCTCCTCCTTCCCTCTAAGCTTAGCATCAATCTCCTGAAATTACTTTTTTCTAAAAACTACCCAGTTTTACATATTACCATAAGTGGATTGCATTCGTGCATGTTCATTCTCTCAGTAAATAATTAGTGACCACCTAGTACCTATCTACACCATTCTAGATCTCAACTTTTAAGGAACCTTGGATTATCTTCAAGGACCTTTTACAATTAAAGTATCTTTTATTTCATGAATGTTAGGGGAGTTTTTTGCTGGATTCTATGATGCTCAAAAGAGCATCAGGACTGCAGCATACGAGAAAAAGCTAAAATCAAGTAATGGAGGATAAAGGGAGTATAGAGGGGCAGCACAGGGTTCTTGGGACCTAAATAATTGATCTGTATCATAATTTTTCTTAGGATCAGATACATCTTTTAGTCTTGGAACTTTAGTTCCAATTAAGAGGACCACATGGGGCCAGCCCTGTGGCATAGTGGTTAAGTTTGGCATACTCTGCTTTGGCAGCCTGGGTTCGTGGGTTCAGATCCCAGGCACGGACCTACACCACTTGTCAGTCATACCATGGCAGCGACTCACATATAAAATGGAGGAAGATTGGCACAGACGTTAGCTCAGGGTGAATCTTCCTCAGCAAAAGAAAAGGAGGACCACATGATCATCTTTAGGAAGTAAAGAATCCATATATATGTTGTTGTGGGGGGAGAACTCTTTATTCATGAAGAAGACAAGAGTCTGGACAAATCAAAATAAAACATGTAAGAATGAGGCCATACTGTACACTACTTAAGCTATCTAGCTCTCCAGATGTATAGGCTCAGCTGCAAATCCCACCTTCATGACCCGCTAGTGGTAAAAACCTATTATAAGTCATTAAGTCTCTTAGAGAGACAGTTTGATCATTTGCAAAGTTGCAGTAATAGCAGAACCTCACAAGTTACTTGGGAAGATTCAATATAGTGATGCCTGTAGAGCACTTAACCAGGGCCCATAACAGTGTAGGTGTCCCCAATAATATTTAATTCTATATAGCCCTTCTTGAAAGGTGAGTGGATGCCTGTATACAGCTTAAAGATTATATGTACATTCAGTAGTCACCTCCTTATCAGCAGTTTCGCTTTCCGCGGATTCAGATACTCTGGGTCAACTGTGGTGTGAAAATAACACTATGTCACGTGCCTATGTCATTTATCTTACTTCTCACCACGAAGGCATTGCATCATTTTACATCATCACAAGAAGAAGGGTGAGTACAGTACAATAAGACATTTTGAGAGAGAGTAAGACCATATTCACATAACTTTATTACCATATATTGTTATAATTGTTGTTTTATTAGTTGTTGTTAATCTCCTACTGTGTCTAATTTATAAATTAAACTTTATCATAGGTATGTATGTATAGGAGAAAAACAGTAAATGTAGTGTTCAGCGCTATCTGCTGTTTCAGACATCCACTGGGGGTCTTGGAATGTATCCCCCTCAGATAAGGAGAAACTACTGTCGATATTTAAGTATTTTGGATAAAGATAGGGTAAGATTTGGGGGGAAACATTTGCAATTCTGAGCTCAGATGGGAATTAGTAGATCAACGGTGCCCTAAATTCAAAATGGCCATAAAACAACTGATTAGGCTCAGTATTAAGTGTCGGAGATTAAAACCTCTAAACCTTCTTCCTCTTGCTCACTTTCTGGAGACTTTCCTCTTATGCACCTTCATGGAAACAGAAACCCCTTTCTGAGTAGGAAACTGAAGAGAGAGTAGTGATGTCACCCAAACACCAGGGGGCGCTCCCGTTTACTTTGTGAGGGAAAAAGGAGCACGAAATCACCCTTGTAAATTGAGAAGATAAAAGGTATTTGGTGAGACGTGCTAAATGATCAGGATAGACCTTTGGAACAATTCGCTGTTGTGGTTTATATTTAGAATTTATTACAACTGTATTTTTTGTCTTTATTTCTTTGGCTTTCAGAAGTGACCTATAGAAAGGAGAAAACAATGTAATGTTATTTCTAATTAAGGCCAACATTGCATAATACGACTTGTGCCAGATGAGTTTTGTTTTTTTTAATTTTAACTCTCTTTAGAGACTCAATCGTTTTAAAGGTCATTTCCAAGTCATTTACAGGCAAGAGATATTGCATCTATACAAACAAAATAGAGGAGAGAGAGAGTATTTCTTCAATCTTGGCTTCTCAAACTGCTTTAAATAATTTGGTTTCCATTTTCTCCCTGATGTGGCTTATCATTGATATAACCATTCATGAAAATAGATAAGAGCATATCTGCCCCATTTTTATTCATTCACTCCATAACTATTTACTGAGCATGGACTATGTGCAAGGTACTGGGAATAAGGCAAGTCATAAACCTCGATTGTGATTACTCACATAAAAAATCACCAGGCACTGTCTCTGCCCCACGCTTACATGATGGTGGGGAGAGACAGACAATAGACATCTAAAGGGGCAAAAATATGAGACACTAAATATGCAAATGGATAATGGCCAAACCAAGTATAAAAGTAGAAGGCTGGGTGCTGGCCTGGTGGTGTAGTGGTTAAGTTTGCCTTCTTTGCTTTGGAGGCCTGGTGTTCACAGATTTAAATCCCGGGTACAGACCTACACACCACTCATCAAGCTATGCTTTGGCAACATCCCACATACAAAATAGAAGAAGATTGGCACCTATTTTTAGCTCAGGGACAATCTTCCTCAGGCAAGAAGAGGAGGATTGGCAACAGATGTTAGCTCAGGACCAATCTTCCTCACAGAAAAAAATAGAACTCTGTCCCACAACCTGCAGCAACCTGTCCAAGATACCAACTCCTTTAGCTACAATAAACAGCTGAGGAAGACAGCTTGCTATAAGTCCATTTTGTCAGAAGTCAAACAACTATCTCTAGCAATAATTCAGGAAGCTGAGTAATAACTTCTGTAACAATCACCCCAAATGCTTACTTCGTGATTAATAACTGCCAGCTTCCCTAATTTTTGTCCCTGCTTCCGACTTAAGACGAACCAGAGAAAGCCAAATATGTTCCCCGAACCGATTACATAGGACACCCCCTTCTAGTCAGCCCACCTGCAGCTTCCCCAGGCCCACAGCTTCTGACCAGGTCACACCTAAAGATTTCCCTTTTCTCCACTATGAAGCGTTCCCACTTCTCTGCTTGCCTGTGAGTCTTTGCCAAAACACCAATGCCAGTGGCCAACTTCCTTGCTATAGCAAGCTCTGAATAAATAGCCTTTGCTTTTCTCTTTTGTTTTGTCTTCATTTATTTCCACAAATATAATATGACAGGTTGGGAGAAGCACTATTGAGAAAAATAAATCAGAATGAAAGATTAGGAGTACCCTTGGGGCAGAGGGTTTATTTTATGTAGAGTGGTCAGGCAAGACTTTTTGAGCAAAGACCCAAAGGAAGTTAGGACCTGAGTTATGTGGGTATCCCAGGAGAGGCATTCTCTTATGGAGAGAAGAGCGAGTGCAACCTTGAAGGGAAAGATTGCTTATGCGGTGGAAGAACTTCCATTTTTAGCTTCACTTGAGCAATGCAGGCAAGAGAGAGAGTGGCTGGATGGGATATGATTTCAGAGAGAAAGTGAGCCATAGAAGGCTCTAACTCGGAGTAGGAGGAGAGGCCTTTGGAGGGTTAAGCAGACGAATGCCATGATCTGACTTTGTTTTCAAAGGATCGCCGTGGCTGTTGCGTTGAAGCAGACTGTAGGACCCAAGGGTAAAAGCTGGGTGACCAGATTGCAGTAACATAGACAAAAGATGCTGGTGGTTTGGATTAAAGAGCAGTGGTGGGCATGGTGAAAAGCCATTTGTTTCTGGATAAATTTGAAGGAAAAACTGACAGATGGAATCTGAAGGATGAAATAAAAGAGGACATGAGGATAAAAACCAAGGTTTTTGGATGCATGAACTCTGAAGGAGAGAGTTGCCACTGAGAAGAGGATGAGCAGTTTTGGGTAGTTGTTCGTAGCAATTGGTAATTTGGTTCTAATCATGCTAAATCTGAGATGCCTGTAAGATTTTCAAGGGAAATTATGGAAAGCTCCAGACTGGGGATAAAAATGTGGGTGCTGTCAGCATGTATATAGAGGTAAAGCCAACCGTATGGTCTCCCCAGAACACTGTGGTGTTTACAGGCTGGGAAAATGAGGAAGCTTTCACAAAGAAGAATGAGCAAAAGCGGCCAGAGAGGCAGGAAAATAACCATTAGAGAGAGTGGCCCCTCTGTCAGCGAGTGAAGAAATCACAGGAAGAATAAGGGAGCTGTCAACTGGGACCAATCTTCTGATCAATTAAGTAGGATGAGAACGAAGAGTGAATGGTGGAATTTAACAATGCAGAGTTCATCAATGACATTTAAAACAGTTTTTATGGGAATTGTGAAGAATGAAGTCTATTTGAAAAGAGAATGGGAGAGGATAAATCAAAGATAGCAAGAAAAGGCAACCCTTCTGTCAATGTTTACTTTAAAAAAGAGATAGGAGACAACAGTAGGAAGGGGTTGTGGGGTCATGGGAACTTTTTTTCAAAATTTGGCTGTATTGCAATAGGCTTGAATGTTTACAGTAGGCAGAATAATGGCTCACCTAAAATGTCCCTGGCCTAATCCCCAGGTCCTGTGAAATATGTCACCTTACATGTCAAAAGGGATTTTGCTGCTACACTTGAAGACAGGAGAAGGGAGCATGAGCCAAGGAGGCAGGTAGCTTCTGGAAGCTGGAGGAGACAAATGAATGGATTCTTCTCTAGAGCCTCCAGAAGGAATACAGCACTGCAAATCCATTTTTGATTTCTGACCCCTAGAACTGTAAGATAATAAGTTAATATTCTTTTAAACCACTTAATTCGTGGTAATCTATAATGCATCAATAGGAAACTAATACAATGCTGTTGCGAATCATGCAATCAAGACGGGAAAATGATAATGCAGGAAAGAGATGGCCAATGTTTGGAACGATGTCTTTCAGACCATATCCTTGATATATCAAATGGGATCTGGTGCACAGGAGAATGGACATAGGATTTCATTCGCTGTAACAGGGATAGTATAAAATGCAGTTGCAATTACTGGTAGATTCAGTAACAGAATTTCCTATTTCTTCAGGGAAGTAAAAATCAATGCTATCAACCAAAATTAGACAAGTGGAGAGAGACATTGAGGAAAAGTATGCAGCAGTCCTTTAGGGATGTGGGCAAATAATAGATGAGGGAAGAGCAATATAACTGCATGGCAGAAATAAGGACCCACGTGGGGCCAGCTCGGTGGCGCAGCGGTTAAGTGCACATGTTCTGCTTCAGCAGCCTGGGGTTTGCTGGTTCGGATCCCAGGTGTGGACATGGCACCGCTTGGCAAGCTATGCTGTGGTAGGTGTCCCACATGTACAGTAGAGGAAGATGGGCATGGATGTTAGCTCAGGGCCAGTCTTCCTCGGCAAAAAGAGGAGGATTGGCAGTAGTTAGCTCAGGGCTAATCTTCCTCAAAGAAAAAAAATAAGGGCCCACGTGAGGTTAGTGACAAGGGATTATTTATTTGTTTTAAATTTTTCTTCAGTTATATTTAGCTTCCTGGATTTACTACAGAGTCCATGAATTTAACCAAAACTGAGGTTTTGCCAGAGGAGTTAGACAGAGAAAGTTGAGGTTAGAAATTGAGTGTGTATGCAGGGGAATCTCAGGTACTTTAGGGAGGACATGAGGACAGGGAGAAGGTTAGAGACATTGAAAATGTGGTGAATCAATGAATTGTAGCTTTCAGTGGGGTTGAAGAGTTACTGGAAATAGTGTAGGGAGGGGGTGGTGGTCAGAGAGTGAGATGTTCAAGATTCAGCTGTGGAGGGGGTGAAGTTAATGGGAATAAAAAGGTCTAGGTCGTCATTCTCTGGGGCTGCACATTAGCATCATCTGGGGAGTTTAAATCAAAACTGAGTTAATTCAGCATCTCTGGGGATGAAACCCAGACGTTAGTATTTCCTTAAATTTCTCCTATATGATTCTAATATGCGGCTAAGATTGGAGTACCGTAAAAGTGGGTGGCTGAGGTGGAGTGAAGAACAGGGTCATTAGAGACACGGGAGATTACATGTATGTTGCAAAGATGAACGAGATAACATGTGAGCTGGAATTGACCTCTTTCAAGGACAGCAATAAGGAAATCTCAGCTGTTTTATGATACAGTTATGAAACTTTCATAATTATCATAAATTTGACTTCTGTCCTTCTTAGCACAAGGACAATTGACTTAATTATTTTTCTAAGGAATCTTGGATAGGGTGTTGCCTGGCTGTTGTGAAAGGAATAAGAAAGAGATGAGTTTCTCTCCATCGCCCTGTATCATTACATATGGGGAATGTTTATAGAATTCTAATTTAAAATATTTAATAAATATATGGCCCTACACTACAAGTTATGTGTAACAGTGGTTTTGTTAAGAAACATACAATTTTACCCCAAGATGAAACCCAAGCATCACTAGGCAGCTAACCATTGAGTAAGATATAACTCTTATGCATATATTTCTGTTAACAGACGGTGATAGCTACATGCCCAGAATCTATTTTTCCTTCTTCTTTACTAAGAGAATCTCAATTTTCTTTAGAGTAGAAATGTGCTTTGTTAAAAATATGCCCCTCCTGGGGCTGGCTGGATGGCGTGGTGGTTAGGTTTGTGCACTCCCTTTAGCGGCCTTGGGCTCACAGGTGCGGATCCTGGGCGCAGACCTAGTGCCACTTAGCAGGTCATGCTGTGGCGGCATCCCACAAAAAATAGAGGAAGATTGGTACAGATGTTAGCTCAGGGACAATCTTCCTCACACACACACACACACACACACGCACATATATATATATATATATATGCCCTTCCTTCTTCTTTTCTGTTTGTGGTCTGTTTGTGGTGAGTCGCAGTTGTAGAAAAGGTAGAGCCAATGAGGAGATGTGTCTTGAGAACTAGTCTATGGAACGCCAAAGAGACAGCAGTTTACGCAAAGTCTGGAGCAGCTGGCTGCATCGTCATAAGGGAAAGCAAGATCTGTTTATCCTTCTTATGTCGCTGGAGGTGGTAATGGATCTGTGAAAATCTCAAGAAACCAACATAAAGAAAGTTTTGCAAATTACAATATTACTTTTTCTTTCTTCCTTCTTAAGTTTATTGGCTAATGTTTTGCCAAGATATACCTTATTATTGTAGAAGAAAAAAACCTTTTCACCATTAATGTTAGGGAGATCAATTATTGATAGATATTATGCCCACAAAACTTAAATTTGTTAAGTGACGCTTAGGGGCTTTTTTGGGGGCAACTTTTTAGAACTCAGAAGACCTTGAGTCTCCAATTATTTTTTATGTTGTACTCATTTATTTGCAGTCAAAAATCATTTCATAATCTGGCTTGTAAATTCACATTTGATATGCTCCAGGGAGCACTGTTTTCATGATTTTTAAATGCTCTTTAATTGCTATCCATGTAATTATAAGAAAAAGGTAAAGTGTAAAACTACCCTGAATCCAAGGGCCATGCATTTAAGCAGTTGAATAAACAATGAGCACTTCTATTTAGAAACACGTTTAATACTGGCAGAGTCCCCAGTGTGAAGTGTAACGTGGTTCAGTGAAACCTTTATACACACTCAACTCACAAGTGCTCGGGTTATTTTACAAACCTAAATAGCATATTTTGTAACCCTTCACATCATTTGGGCAAAACTTATGATTAATAAAAACAATCCACAGTTTTTACACATTTTCTCCCCAAATCATTAATTAGTAAATTTATAGTCAGCTAAGAGCTGCATTTGTCTTTTTAATTTATGACTGGTAGTTTTTGGATGCTCTTTAGAAAATGCTATTCTCTAGAGGTCACCACTTGATCGACTTTTGAAGGTTTGTCCACTCAGGTGAACGAAGCTTTGACATTTCATTCCCTTAGACATGGATCACTCACCTGGAGCACGACAGAAAGAACAAGAGCCATTTTTACTTATCAAGAGAGTCATATCTAAAATATTAAGTAAGATGAAACTTTTCGTGATCAGTAATTCTCTCAGGGCTTATGTGTGTGTTTTAAAAAAAATTTTGTACATATCTCTAATAACTACATGAAAAAGTACAGCTGATTTATGTGACTGCTATTTCCTTTGCATGTGGCTGTCTAGTTTTCCCCAATACCATTTATTGAAGAGATTGTCTTTTCCCCATTGTATATTCTTGGCTCCTTTGTCATAAATTAATTTACCATATATGTGTGGGTTTTTACTCCCCTCTCTCACTTTAGGTTTTTGATGTCACATTTTACATCTTTTTATCTTGTGTGTCCCTTAACTAATTACTATAATCATATTATTTTTACTGTTTGTCTTTTAACCTTCCTATTCGCTTTACAAATGATTAATCCATTACTTTTACTATATATTTATCTCTTTAGTGTGATTTATTTTTTCAAACTTTTTCAATTAAGAATTAGTACTCTTTCTTTTCAGCTTAGAGAAGTCCCTTTAACATTTCTTGTAAGGCCAGTTTAGTGGTGATGAACTCCTTTAGCTTTTGCTTGTCTAGAAAACTCTTAATCTGTCCTTCAATTCTGAATGATATCTTTGCTCAGTAGAGTATGCATGGCTGGAAGTTTTTTTCTTTCAGTACTTTGAATATGTTGTGTGACTCCTTTCTGGTCTGCAAAGTTTCTGCTGAAAAATCTGCTCATAGTCTTATGGGGGTTCCCTTGTACATAACAAGTTGATTTTCTCTTGCTGCTTTTAATATTCTCTCTTTGCCTTAAACTTTTAGCATTTTAATTATAATGCTTCTTGGTGTGAGTCTCTTTGGGTTCATCTTTTTTGAAACTCTTTGTGCTTCCTGGATCTGGACATCTGTTTCCTTCCACAGGCTGGGAAGTTTTCAGCCATTATTTCTTCAAACAAGATTTCTGCCCCCCCCCCCCCACCTTTTCCTTCTGTGACCCTTATAATGCAAATGTTAGTCCATTTGACATTGTCCCATAAACCCCTTAAGCTGTCAACTTTTTTCTTCTTTTTTTTTTTAATTTTTGCTGCTCTGATTAGGTGAGTTCCACTGCCTTGTCTTTGAGTTGACTGATCTTTTCTTCTGCTTCATTTAGCCTGCTGTTCAACCCCTCCAGTGTATTTTCTTTGTGTTTTTTTTTTTTTTTTGGTGAGGAAGATTGGCCATGAGCTAATATCTGTTGCCAATCTTCCTCTTTTTGCCTGAGGAAGATTGTCCCTCAGCTGGCATCTGTGCCAGTATTCCTCTACTTCACCTGTGGGATGCCACCACAGCATGACCTGATGAGTAGTGTGTAGGTCTGCACACGGGATCTGAACCCACGAACCCTGGGCTGCTGAAGCAGAGCACACAAACTTAACCACTATGCCACTAAGCCAGCCCCCACCTAGTGTATTTTTGAGTTCAATTATTGTATTTTTCATCTCTATGACTTCAGTTTGGTACTTTCTTATATTTTCTAGCTCTTTATTGAAGTTCTCACTGCGTTCGTTCCTTCTTCTCCCTGGTTTGGTGAGCATCTTTATGACCATTACTCTGAACTCTTTATCAGGTAAATTCCTTATGTACATTTCATTAAGGGTTTTTTCCTGAGGATTTATCATTCGCTTATTTAGAATGTTTTCCGCTGTTTCTCCATTTTGCTTGACTCTCTGTGTTAGTTTCTGTACAGTAGATGAAACAGCTATCTCTCCCAGTCTTGGAGAAGCGGCCTTGTATGGGAGATGAAGCTTGTCATTCAACCAGTTCTGCCCAGGATCTTTGTCATCTCTCAAATCTTTGTGCTTGTCCAAGCAGCCTATCATATTTTTAATAACTCCTAGTAGTTGAGAATGTGCCAAGACCCATCAGTGTCCCTAAGGGAAGGATCTAAGCACCTAGATTCAAACTGTTTGGAAGTCAGACCCTTAGGCAACGGCTTTTAAAAGTATGGAAATATATACAGTCCTGTGAGACCACAAGTGTAAGCCCATTGGTGGTTTTGTCTCAAATAAACCTGCTAAGTTTTGATAAACTTTTCCTTCTTAATTTGAGCCTACATTTTATTTCATTACACATATTTTATTTTATAATTTGCTCCCAATAATTTCAATATCATGTTTGGAGGTCTGATTCTGCTGTTTTTTCTTCTGCCAGTTCTCACATATTGTGATGGTTCCTTGTGTGTGTTGGGATTTGTGATTCTGAGTCCTGTTTAGTGGAAATTTGTGGAAATTCATTGAGGACTCCTTCAGAGAAGAGTTACATTTGTTTTTGTTAGGCACTTTTAGGCACAACCAGCCCAGATTACTTTAAATTAAAATTCCAAACTTGCAATTTTGTGGACCACACAAATAGTGTTAATCTAGACCCAAATTTCTAGATGGTCACAATGTCTCAGGCTACTTTTGAAATTCTAGTCTGAGACTAGAAACTTGCCTTTTTTGTTGGACTTACTGGTGGAAATTCTTTCTAATTGAATCTTTCTTCTTAAGTTGCTGCTCGTTGAGAATTTTAAGGTTATTCTAAGGTGTCTAATCTGAATCCAGGCTTGTTGCCCAAACCTTGTGCACCAGCCACCCTAACTGCAGCTCTTGGCCACCAGGGTATGGTAAATTCCCTCAGAGAATTCACAATTCCTGTTTTGCTAGTCCCTCAATAGTTAAATTCCTACTTAGTTCTCATTCTCAAGATATTTCTCTTATTTTCTTGAAAACTTCCTACGCATTAAATAAAGTGATTTATCTTCTAATAATTTGAGATTTTTTTATGAGGAATTTATGGAATGTTAGTCTAAATATCAACAGAAAGTGCTGAATAGCAATTGAAGTGCTGAATTGATATTGGATGCTTAATAGCATGAGAAGAGTCTCTAATTGAAATTAAATAACCATGACCTAAATTGAACAAAAATATAAAAACATATTTTTCAGATTTTATGATTCATTTTAATACTTCTTTTCAAGTAAATAACCTGCCCAAGAAACCTATAATTGGCCTCAATTTTTTATCTCAAAAAAATCTAAACTATTCTTTCTTCTTAAGGCTCTCTATTATTTATCCCGACCTCATTCCTTTATTATGTGAATCTTACTAAAGTGTTTAAAAATGTGTAAAAATAAAATTTTCAATAAGTTAAAAGTATGGTTCTTATGTTAATATAGAATAAGCATGTTTAAAAGATGTATTTTACTCATGAATGAGAGCCACTAGGTTATGAAGGCTGGTTGCAAGGGCATTTGAGGAAAGCCATACTGAAATATATTTGGTAAGTTATAAAAAAATCTGTCTAGTCTCCTAAGAGAAATAAAATCATAAGTTATTTTATACTGTCCAGAAATTATTTGCATCTCTACAGGAAAAAAAAAATCCGTAAGTTAGCATATAACTTCACGAAGTTTGAGCCATAACCAATAGCAAATACCAATTAAAACAAAGGTACAATCCCCTAGAGAATTAAATAAACCTTGGTTGAGTCTGTTAAGCAATGTTTCTGCATGACGTTAAAAGGACACGCAAGCCTTATTTTGTCTTATTTGTAAGTGTTAGACCTTTTTTTCATTACAAATGTTAGGCCTATGAGAACAGGGACTTTACCATACTTGTCCATTGTTCTATCATCAGTGCAAGTAGAGTGCTCTGACACATAGTAGGCGCTCAAATAATATGTTGAAATAATGAATCAATGAATCAATGAAACTGTCGTACTCCCTATGCCCTTTTTTCATATATTAATCTTAATTAGAATATCATTGCTCCATCAGACTTGAAGCTTCCTTTTATTTCAAATATTTGGTAATGTCCCATGTTCTATTCTGAAATGAAAGTCACAGATGATATAAAATAGTCATTTGGAAATGTCAATATCATGTCCTACCTATAGTATAATGAAAATTTCAAAGGAAGATAATTTATTTAAAATAATATATGTTTCATCATGTAGGCGAATGAGTTCTGGCGAGAACCTACTCTGAGTGATATAAAAATTACAATGAGTGATATAAAAATTAGCCACTACCCTGAGTGATATAAAAATCTACAGAGTGATATAGAATCTAAACTGAGTGATATAGAAATTAGCCAGATGTTTGCTTCTATATGTGGATTCACTCACAATATGAAAGCTACAGAAGCAGATTGATACAGACTCAAATTCCATGACTACCATTGCCATGGATGACATGATTTTTTTAAATGATGAATAATACTTAGTGTAAGTTCTAAACAAAACAAAATTCAACCTTCCTTCAATTTACTGGTTACTACATTCCTGAATTTTTACCATGCATTAAAAAAATTACTTTGGGTTTAAATGTAAAATGGAGTAGGGTTCTGTGTTCATAATCATAAACAGGTTCTTCAGTTACCATCAAAAATATCATTAGAAAGTTTCATAAGATGCAACACAATGCATCCTTGTGCAGGACTGTCTTTTACATCTTGTCTGTATGAGAGGACTAGCAGGATTCCACCAATTAAATGCCAGCGAAGTTCCCAATCATTGCGGCAACCAAATTCCACTCCCCCAAACACATACACATTTTCAAAATGCTCCCAGGTCAGTATATCCCCAGTTCGGGACCACAGATTGAGGCACATTTTACCCATTTTTAAAGGGTCAGTTTGAATATTGGACATTCATAGTATTTGCCAGTGATTTCTGTGGACATTCTTCTCTTATACTTGACAAGTTTTATGGTTCGTATATCTAGTGTAGTCATTGAGAGTGTGTGCTCTGTAATCTCCTTGGTTGGGTTTCTATCTCCAGCACCATCAGTGGCCTTGGGCAGCTCACCTAACTTCTCTGTGTTTCAATTTTTCCGTCTGTAAAAAGTGAATGAAATTGGTATCTATCTCACTGGGTTGTTGTGATAAAAAATTTATGTCAATTACAAGATTGCAGAGGTATCTTAGTACGTATCAGCTATTTTTTCTTACTAGTACCAGTCAGTTGATCCCTTAAATATGAACTACTAGTTCTACTTCTTTAAATAGACGGTAAGCTGCTTAAGGGCAGGGCTTTTGAACAATGGTGGATAAACTTTTGATAAACACATATTTATCTATCAATTTTGTATATTTAGTTTAAGCCATTGCATAAGCACACTATTGGCATAACAAAACTCTAGAAAGTGCAAATGTTAGAATTGCAAAGCATACTACAAATATTCCCACAAATGAATTATTAGTTCAAAGAAGAGTGTTCAAAAGCAGAGGACACTGAAAACATTTTTCTCTTTACTGATTTATACAATGCCTTTGGCCAAGTCACTGAGCTGGTTTATATTCTTATTTTCCCACAACTAAGTACAGATGTAGCACTTGTTCCTTCCCTCTCTCTTGGGAATGTTGTAAGGTTAGATACATATATAAAGCCTTTGTTCCTCAGGCCATGGTACAATTGTCTGTCCTCTTATTAACATTTCTCTGTCCTGTGACTTCAGGTATTGTAAAGGGTCTTGGTGAATCACGTTCTTCTGTGGATTTTCTCTGCTAGGGGGAGGTGTGTCTCTTTTCTCTGATCCACTAAACAATACAAAATATTCACCACCTTATTATATAGTTGGGTAGTGTTGCATAAAGCTTCAAGTGTCCCCACAAACAGCTTTTATGATCCCCATAAAAAAGTTCAGGAGAAAGCACTGAACTCAGATGGCAGAGAACCTTCGTTTTCTATTCTCTTCTTTCACAGCGAAACATTAACTTTCAAATTAACTTTGGAAGAAACTGACAACTTTCCATCTCTACACAATTAAGTTAATAATTATGTGCCAATTGTTACTGATTTTAATTTGTTTTTGTAAGATAAATTCGTAGGGTTTTTAGGCTGAAGGAGACCTTAACTTGAATTTAATTAAATCCAACAGACTTAAGGTAGTGTATAGTATTGTAAAATGTGGCTCTGAGGCCACACTGGCTGAGGCTGAATCTTAGCTTTACCTATTAGCTGGATGACACTACATCTTAGTTTGTCATGCACTGTATCCTCTTCTGAAGGATGGAGATGAAGACGATGCCAACCCCATAGAGTTATTTTGAGTCTTAATGATGATAAGCAATGCAAGGATTACATGAGTAATGGTAATACATGTCTGCGTGGCATATCTACATGCTTAGTTAAGTGTTAACTATGATTCTTTGTGGTGGAGCCTGTCCTGTGCAGCACAGGATGTTCAGTAGCATCCTTAGCTTCTACTCACTAGATGTCAGTACAATCTCCCTAGTGGACCAAAAATGTTTCTAGCTATTGCCAAATGTCCCCAGGGGAAAAATCACTCCCAATTAAGAAGCACTGTTTTATATTGTAATCGATTTTATGGGGAGGAGGTGGGCCAACTATGAAATGACAGTTCCTGAAAGCCAGAGCTATAGTCTAATGGGGGCAGAGAACTTTAAAGCATAGAATTTGAACTGAGATACATCAGAGCTTGAATTCGGATGCTGAACATTCTTAGCTATCTCTAGCTGCCTCATTTCATCATCTGTAACATGTAAATAACCATTAGAACTAAGCAAATAGTTTGGCAACTTGGTGGCAAAATAAGTGCGTAAAGATAAATAATTTTCCTATTTTACAGTTTAAAATTATAATGGATAAAAGATCCAAATCATAATAGCAAAAAAATATAAAAAATATCTAGGAACAAAATTAACAAAACAAAAACACCCCAAATTCAAGCTATACACAGTAATTACTAAGGCATGTAAATTAAGAAATGGATACAAAGCTTTAATATTGTAAAACTGTTGAGCATTCCCAACGTAATAATACCATTTACATATTTCCTATCAGAGTCCAATGTGTTTTTTTCTGCTGTTAATTTACAAAAACTATTTTAAAGTTCATCTGGAAAAGAAAAAGCCAAACATATTTAAAAGGTAGCAAAAAGGAGATTTAAAAAAATTAATAAAATTACAATAACTAAAATATTATTTTATTAATGTGAAAATAGACTAAAAAGAAATCCAGCCTAATTACAAAAGGAAACAAAGAATATGACTAGATCTCTAGCAAATTAAATTGTATAGAATGGACCCATTAAGCAGAATAGAAACTCCAGAAACAATCCAAGTATGCTTTTAATAAATTAAATTATTCCAAAAAATACTTGCTGAACCCATACTATCTTCCCGGCACTGGTCTAAATATCGGGAATATATTAGTACATAAAGCAGAATATGTCCTTGTTCTCTCAGAATTTTCTTAGAGTAGGCAGAAAGACAACGTTAAAAATCACCTCATAGATTTATTATATAATGTCTGAGTGATAAGTGATTTAAAAAATCGTAAAGAAGGATAAAGTGACAGCAATGGTGGAGTTCCAATGTAGATAAGGTGGTCACTGGTCAGGGGAGTCTTTTTTTAATTGGTAGCATTTGAGCATCAATCTTAAAAAAGCAGACAGGGAGCCCCACAAATACCTGATGGAAGAGCATGGAGGGCTTCAGAGCCAGAGCAGTGGGAGATTAAGTCAGGTAGCTAGGGACCATATATTGATGGGATCACAGATTTTATTCTCAGTACGATGAAAAGCAGTAGGAAGAAGCAAAAGAATTCTGTGGAGAATAAACAGTAACAGACAAAATGGCAGCAGTAAGTCTAACTAGAAAAAAATTTCTGTAGTTCAGTAGGTTGGACCATGACATTTGTGGTGGAGGAGGTGAAAAACAGTTAGACTTGGGATCAGAAGGTTGAACATTCAGAATAGCTGATGGATTGCATGTTGGATGTGAGACAAAGAGGTGAGTTAAGGATGGCTTCAACTTTTCTGGTCTGAGCAACTGGACATGGAGAGGTTGTATTTACTAAGACAGGGAAGACATAATTTGGGGAAGTTCGGATAATCAAGAGTTTGATTATGGATAAATTATGTTTGAGATGTCTATTGGACTCGAATGTGGAGAAATGTCTAATAGGCTGTTAGATAGAAGAGCCCGGAGTACAAGGAAGTGGCAGCAACTGGAGATACAAATTTAGAGATGGTTTTAAAGCTACAGGCTGGATGAAGTCACCAAGAATGTGCATGCAGTTGAAGAATTTTAGACTTCTAAGGTGCTGGGTGCTTCAAGCATAGGACAATTTGATATAGTATGTATATTTGTTTCCAGTTGTTGTTATAACAAATTACCATAAACTTGTGGTTTAAATTTCACAAATTTATTATCTTATAGTTCTGCAGGTAAGAGACTCAAAATGAGTCCCATTGGACAAAATCAAGATGTCAGTGGGGCTGGGTTCTTTCCAGCTTTTAGATGCAAGCTACATTCCTTGGCTCATGACCTCCACTCTTCATCTTGAAAGTCAGCAGCATCTGTCTGTCCACGTGCTGCCATCTCTCTGATTCTTCTTCTGCCTCCCATTTTTAAAGGTCCTCTTGATTACTTTGTACCCATCCAGGTGATCCAGGATAATCTTCCTATCTTAAAGTCATCTGCAATCATCTAAGTTCATCTACAAACTTAACTCCTCTTTTCCGTGTAACTGAACATATTAACAGGTTCCAAATATTAGGATGTGGGCATCTTTGGGGGACCATTCTTCTGCATACTACAGTGTGTAATCAAGACAGCATGTTAAAAAAAAATGAGAAAACATCACTTATTCAATTAAAGATATACATATAACTGGCTAAAAATGTGAAAAAAGGAATTAGACTGAATTCCTCATCTCACATAGTACCTCAATTTGTATTAAAATTTCCTTGTAAAGATAAGAATCTTTTGAGAGCTAGAATAATTTATGGAAGAGCATACTGAGGAATTTAATAAAAGCGTAAAGGAAAATATTAACTGATTTGACTGTAGCACATCAGTACATACGAAGCTTGTCCCTCAAAGAAAAACATAATTAAAATCTAAAGGCAGGCAACAAACAAAACTATTTACAGCAAGGATGCAGATTTCATAGTGTTATTTCTAATATATAAAGTTATCATAAGTAATTTTATTTTGAGGAAGATTAGTCCTGAGCTAACATCTGTCGCCAAATCCTCCTCTTTTTGCTGAGGAAGACTGGCCCTGAGCTCACATCCATGCCCATCTTCCTCTACTTTATATGTGGGACGCCTGACACAGCATGGCTTACCAAGCAGTGCCATGTCCACCCCCGGGATCCGAACCGGCAAACTCCAGGCTACCAAAGCGGGACGTGTGGACTTAACCGCTGCGCCACTGGGCTGGCCCCATATCATAAATAATTTTAAAGCACATACACCAAGAGCAGAAGTGATGAAAGAAAATGAATTGATAATTAGTAAAATTTTTACAAATGCTGAGGAGACATGAAATAAAAGTTTAGCCTCACCAGTAATCAAAGGAATGCGAATTCTAACAATCATAAGATACTATACTTCACCTGCTAAATTGTAATTTTTTATTATGATAATCCAGGGATGGTAAAGAAATAGAGTAATAGGTACTTTCAAACACTGCCGGTGGAAAGTAATTTTCAAACCTATACCAAAAATCTGTACAGTGTTTGTATTATTTGACCTAATAATTACAAATCTAAGGAAATAATCAGAACTGCTCAAAAATAAATTTAAAGTATTTTAAATTTGGAAACAACCTAGAGATAAGTTAAATAAAAACTTTTCTTGAGTTCCTACTATATATTAAGCATTGTTATGAGGTACTTTATATGTTTTACTATTAACTCTTAAGTAATACAGTAATACCTATAATAGTGACATTCAACTCTGAAAATGATCTCAGGGAAAAATATTCAGTGAAATAGAAAGATATTCATGGTATATAGTTAATCGAAATTATCAGGGCCTTTGTTCACTTTTTTATTCAACATAGTCATCTTGCACTAACTTACATGTCAGGTGTTTGTTGTTGGAAAGACAGTAAATGATAAGATAAAAGGCTTGTATCCTCATTCAGCTTACACAGTCAATAAGTAAGTAATTGCCAGTGGTTAAGAGCTAAATGTGTGAGTATATGTGTACACATCTGTGTGTGGGCATGGGCTAATATACACACATATTTCTTTAATGTGTTTGCTGAGGGGGCCCAAAAGAAATGGCACCACAGTAGGAGTGAGCACACTTAAAACTAAGATCTTGGTTTCTAATGCCATTATTCAGCAAGAGGAATCAGATCGCCTTGGAGAAATGGCTGATTCTAGGATTGGGGCAGGAAATGTACAAAATGAGCCTGGAGCATCTTGCAGTGCCGGGAAGTAAGAGTTAAAGGGGCACAGGAGATAACTGACAGAATTTCCAGTGGCCAAAACTGGAAAAATCTGAGTAGCAAAATAGTTTGGGGTTACAACTCAAAGTATAAAATAAATATCCGTAAGGCTATACTGATATAACTAAATGATTGAATAAATTAACAAGTGGGAGAAGAATGACAAATCTCCCATGCAGAAGAATTCCAAGTAATTTATGTAAATACTCCACTCCTTAAGTGTGGGCTGTGTATAGTGACTTCCTTCCAAGGGGTACAGTATGGAAGGCAGGTGGGAGTAATTTTACAGTGTAGAAATCTGACAAACCCTACCCCAGCCAGATGAACAAGGTCAACATCAACACTCATATCTAGTGTTGACAGTATGCACCCTTGAAATAATGGGATGAAAATGGCACTTTACCTTTGTGAACTACTTCCTCAAAACCAGTAACTCCAATCTAATCATGAGAAAAATATCAGACAAATTCTAACAGAAGGGCGTGCTACAGAATAATTGAGCAGCACTTCCAACTTTTAAGGTCATCAGGTATAAGAGAAGTTTGAGTAACTGTCACAGCTAGGAGGAGCCTAAGGAAACATTACAACGAAAGGTAACGTGGTATCCTGCATGGGATCTTGGAACAAAGAAAGGATCCTAGCTAAAAACTAAGAAAATCTGAATAAACCATGGACATTAGTTAATAATAATGTATCAATATTGGTTTATTAATTGTGGCAAATGCTCATACCAATGGACTATGTTAGTAATAGGGGAAACAGAGTGTAAGATACAAAAACTCTCTGTTATGTCCTTAATTTTTCTCTAAATTTAAAACCGTCCTAAAGAAAAGTCTATATAAAATATAACAGAATGGACTGTTTAGTTTATCTCAAAGGAACGCCATAAAAGTAAGTATTAAATGAGTACTTTTTGATCAATTTTTATTATAAAATTAGCATATGGAAAACTTGTTTACTGTATGCAGCAAGTTAACTGATTTACATTATTTCATTTAATCCATTTATACCAAAGAGGAAACTGAGAGAAAGTTACCTTTGTCCCCTTTAAACTGATAGCCATAGGAATCTGAGAGTCTCCAAAATATTTAGAGAGACACGTCTGCTCAATGACAGTTTCTGGTGATGCTGGATTATCTGGATGACAAGTCTACTTGTCTACAGTCCTATGAGTGCCCCAAGTGATTACCTAAGGAGAAAATGTTGAACATAGAATGCCTTGATGTGCATCTGACTTCTCTTAGGTTGCCTTGTCCAAATTTTAAAGTAAGAATATTTAGTCTGCATAATATAGTGACTGGTTGAATTATTTTTACTACTTGTACCATTTTGATATTTTTATAGTGATAGTTTTCAATGTGAAGAATTTCAAAATTAGTCTATAGTTTTTTAAATCATTTAACAAATTGAGACATTGATTTGCCATCATGAAAATGACATTGCACAATGGAATAATTTTCAAAAGAAATGTGGTCATGGTACACTGTAGATATGTGGAGTTCACAGTCACAAAGCCAACTCATAGGATATTGGGTCCTTAGATTATACAGAGAAGTTGAGGCAATATCAAATGAAAGAAAGAACTTGCTGCACTTTCTTATGTTTGGATCAAATGCAATGAGCAGATCTGATCTTTCTTCAGCTCATGAGTGAATATGGAGGTAAAAACCCAAGGGAAGACGGTACATTTTAATTTGCCAATATTTTACTTAGGGGCATGCTCTCAAACGTTTTGGCCCATTGGAATACTGGATCAGATTAAGAACAAACTCATTGTTAAAATGAAAAAAAAATGACAGTGATAAATGGATGCTTCAAATAATGGTGCACTACACTTGAAAGTTAACAAATAAAAAATGACAAGTGGCAAACAAATTATGAAAGTGTATCTTTCTGCTAGTAAATCTATCACCCAGTTTCAAAAATTCAATATTATCTACTAAATCAAAGTAGCATTGATAATTTAAATTTTATCAATTGTGAAGTTTTGTTTGTATTTGTTCATTATTTTGGTTTTATGGTTTTTGTAAGAACTATAAGTATAAAAGTTTATACCATGTTTTGTGTCTGAACATAATTGAAGTATATTGCAATATAATTTTTTTTAATTTGCTTTTCAGAGATATTTGAACACAATTCACAGTTGAGAAGCACCGTGTTAACTCCAGCTGAGGTTTTTCAATCATAACTGATAAATATCACATGTCACTCTCCTTCTTTGTTTGTTTGTTTTTGGTGAGGAAGATTTGCCCTGAGCTAACATCCCTTGCCAATTTTCCTTTTTTTTTTTTTTTGCCTGTGGGAAATTAGCCCTGAGCTAACATCCATTCCAATCTTCCTTCACTTCATATATGGGATGCCCCCACAACGTGGCTGGTGAGTGGAGTAGATCAGCACCCTGGATCTGAACCCTTGAACCTGGGCCGCAAAAGCGGGGCATGCAAAATTTTAACCACTTGGCCCTGGGCTGGCCCCTCATCCTACTTTTTAAAAAATAACATGCCTTATTGCAGAGAGATAAGAGCAATAAATTTATGATTTTTATTTCAAAGCTTTTCACCACTTACATAAGACTGAGTATAACTAGCAATGTAGAATATTTATACTCTAGGTTCTCGTCAACCTCAGTCACTCTCAAGTCTCAAAAGCTCTACTTAGAGAGCTAACATGAGTGTAAAACTACCGTAAGCATATACAATCCATCCATTCATACAGATCAGTGGCTCTCAACCCCAGCTGCATACTAGAATCATCTAAAACTTAAAAAATACTAGTGCTTGGGTCGCATCTTGAGCTATTTTGATTTACTTGGTTTGGTGTGGAAGTAGATATGGTTAATGAGTTTCCTTATATGATTCTAGTTAAAAATCAAAACTGAGAACCACTGGAATAGAAACTGTAAAGCAATGCTTCTGATTGCAGTCTGCAGATGAGTATCACAGCGGATGATTTTAAAATATTGAGGCAACTACAACGAAACGTAACAAAAACAAAAATACTGAGGTCAGGGCCCCACCCGAGGATTCTGGTTTAATTGGTGTGGGGTGGAGCCCCAGGCACTGGTATTTTTTCAAAGCTCCCACAGCTGATTCTAATGTGAAGCCAAGGCTGAGAACCACTGATTAAGACCTGAACACCTAGACCACATTATTTAGACTCCTGTAAAAGAACACCTGGGCTAATTTGTCTACATATTTACTATAAGGATGTTGTTCATTGTATTCCACAATGAAAGAGGTTTCTTTCTGATGTCAGAAGCAAGAAGAGTTATGCAACTCCTGAAAAAAAATGTCTGTTTTTATTGCAGGGACAGTCTGCCTTGCTGCTAAAAGGCTTGGAGGCAAATTCATGGCTGACACTTACCAAATGTGGCACATATTTTGTAAATAAACTCACACCATTTTTCCCCCCTATTTTCTTATTCTTGTTTTACCCTGCCCCCCAAATCCTCATTTGCTTTTCATGAATCACAAGAGTTCTTGTTTTATTTTCTTTTTTTACAAGCCTTCCTAAATTATTTCTGCAGCCATATGAAATGGAAAAAAGAAAGGGGAGAAGGAAGATGGAGGGAGGAAGATAAATTAAAAGCTTTCTGTAGTGTATACTCAACTTCGTGTGCAGAAGCAAAAACATGTACATTTAATACACGTTTGTGTTACTTGGAGTGGACTCTGGGATTTCCCAGATTGGTTTTACAGAAAAGTCCATTGTAAATACTGGGATGTGGGTAGCCTTAAAATAGCTGAAATTTGAGATACTAATGCGAGATAATAGGATAAATCTTATTGACTAGCTGGTGGTATTAAACCTAATTTAGATGGTTTTTAGATTACTCCAAAATGCATTCCTGGAAGTGAAAACAGTATGTTTTTAGATAAATGAGATGTTAAAATTGTTATGTAGTATATTCCATTACACAAATCTGGTCTTTAACTCTGTAGAAATGTATTCAAACTGTGAATCTATAATTTAGGGAGATATAATTAAATACTGATCCTTAAATTAGAGGATGGCCTAACTAAGTGAAACATCGTATTGATTAGTTAATTTGTTATTCATCCAAACAACATTTCTTGGGCAGGCTACTACTGACATACTCTGGGTCCAGCTCTCTGCTATGTCCTGGGACTCTAATGGCAAAGCAGACACAGTCTCTGTTCTCTGACAATTTACAGTCTAGATGGGAATTAGACTTAAATGAACACAAATAGAAATGTGTATTTATTTAGAACTTATGAAAAAAATGCTGTGGAGAAAAATGCATAGCACTATGCAAGAGTAAAACGATGGCAGAGATCAAGGTGGTATTGTGGCTGATATGATCTGATAATTCTGAAAAAGTTTCTCTTATGACTAAATTTGGATCAAAATCTAAAGGAGAATGAATAATTACTAAATGTACAATGTATTTATGTTGACATGGGTCAGGGGAACTGGGAAAGTGCCTTAGGTAGAAGAAATAGCATGTATGAAAGTAATAGAGTAGAAATCTCTATGTATACATGTGTGTGCTCATACATTGACTTACATACAGCTTAAAATTAATCTAATGGGCATCCAGTTAACAGCTTGTTGAGTCGTTTGCACTTGTTAGAACTTGAACTGGTCACTGAGGGAGACAGAACATTATCTTTCAAAATAGCTGCACAGTAAGTTGGGAGAACGTCTGGACATTTTCAGGTGTGGAGCTCCTGAAAGGGGAGAAAAGTTAGGCCAGCTGAGGATGCTTTGAGTGTTCTAGGTTTTTCATTCTGATATTATTCCTCCTGTCCTATTCGCTTGAAGCTAAGGCTGAAGGTAAAACTCCGACACATTTTTACAGAGAGAAGTCAAAAACCCTCAACCTAGATTAGATTCTCTAAGACCTCAGAACAAAACATGGGAGGGCATGATGACAGAATAAGTCAGTATTTTCAGATTCCTATTACTGATTGTGATCCAATCATGGATAATTTGTGGACAGGATGGAGGTTGTGGATTCTGACATATGTGTACAATCCAGACTTTTCCTATGAGTTACAAAAATTCTAATTGCTCACAACCAACCCAGACTTCACACCTGAAACTTAGGTCTTGATCTGTTTCTTAAATGTCGCCCACCCTTCAGCATCTCACACCTCAGTATAGCACCCCTGTGTATAATGATGCTCATGCATGACGTGACAGTCATCTCTGACTTGTTTTCCAACCTCTAGCTCGTCACCCACCTTTGCGAATTATAAGTCTTATACATAGCATGGTCCATCCACTCCTCTACATTGCAGCTTCCCTAAGCTAACTTCTAGCCTCTCTCATTTGTGCTATTGCAGTAACCTTCTAATCGGTTTGTTCATGTTCAATTTTGTGCCTTTCCAATCCATTCCCCCAAAGTAGCAATGTGAGGTTTTTTGTTTTTTAAAGAAAACTTGATCATGTCAGTTCCATGCTTAAAATCTTTAGCTGGCTTTGTATTGATATTAGGAGAACATAATTAAATGGTTGACATTGCCCTGCTATCTGGACTGTGCCTACATTTGCAGCCTCATCTGCCCCTCATTGCAGGTCTCACTTTCCTCATGCTCAAGGCCTTTCATTTGCATTGGCCCCAAGCTCTCTTTGGCCTCAGTGCCTTAACACAGACAGTCACCCACACTTAGAATGCTTCTTGTTCCACTCTTTACCTGATGACCTAATTCGTACTCAAACTTCAGGTTACGGCTTAAATATTGACATTTTAAAGACCTTTTTCTCACCTCATAATTAAAATTAAGGTTTCACCTGTTTATATTCTCTTTATACTTTACATTTTTATACCCTATATTTTTTATCCATAACTATATCTCAATTTGTGATTACGTATATTTTTGCAATTGCTTGTTTAACGTTTACTACTCTCATTAATCTAAACTCTGTGAAGACGTGGAACGGAGTCATGGTCAGAAGATAATTTTAAAGTTAGGCAGAGGCCAATTCTAGGATTGGTCTTTTCATCATGCTAAGGGATTTGGATTTTTATCTTGGAGACAATTGGGAACTATTTAAAAAAGGTAAGCAAGGTACTGGCATGTTCAGAATTTGATTCAGCAAGGTCTTTGTGGTCTCCAGTGGAGTATAGATGAGACAGGAGAAAGACCAGAAGCAAAGAGATAGGTAAGACATTATTGAAGTGATTCAGGTAAGGGATGTTGAAAGACTGAATTAAGGCACAGCAATGTTAAACCAGGAAACATATTTAATAGATTACAATAAGGTGTCAATCAATGGTTGGGTTTTCCGGGAAGGAGACTCAGAGGTGAAGATTAAAATGCATTATGTTTATTTTGGAGTGTTCTTGGGATCAACACCTGAGGGAAAGAAGGGACAAAAGAGGATTGAATAGGAGGAGAAGTCAAGTTGTGGTGCAGACCCAATGAATGCCTGAGCTAACTCCACAGTAAGCTCTGGAGCTGGGATGGCCCCTCAGAGTTAACCCTTAGTTGTGGGCTGGACTTTTGTACTTCTATATTGATCAGTCGTTCAGTCGTTCATTGGATATGAGCTGCCCCCTTGAATGGGAATGACTTGAGTGAGATGGCTGTTTTCAGGCCATTGCTGAAGGGGGCTGACAGTTGAGGGCCATCTGCCAGTAGCACTCTCAGCAACTGGAAGGAGCATGTGGGTGGATACTGACTGAGAGTCTGAGAGAAAAAAAGGAACTCAGGGATAAACAGAAAGAGGCCTGAGCTGAAGTTAGCAGATGTGGAGCTTGTAGTCTGACGGGAAGTAGTGGAAGCTCTGGCCATGGATGAGACTCCCTAGAGAGTGTGTGCTGAGTGAGAAGAGTATTGAGGTTTATGTGGAAGCCTAGAACAAACAGACAGAACAAACATGAGTAAGGGCACCTATGGAGAGAAAAGACTGAGAATGAGCAGGTGGAGAAGTAATAAGTGGGATAATATAACAAAGGCAAAAGAGACAAATGTTACAGCAAACATCTCCTGGTGCTTGCTCAGGGCCAGATACTTTGCACACATTCCGGGAAATTTAATCTTGAAAGCAGCCCCATGAGATTGGTGCTCTTGTCCTAATTTTGTAGGACAGGAATTTTGAGGAGTTCAAAAACATGCCCCAAGTTGATGGCTAAGGCATCAAGTCAAAACTGAAGCAAGTTTCTATCCAAAACACGTGCTCTTTACTGCCTCAATTAGGAAATGGTCTTTTGACCTTTACAGAAAGGTCAATGAAGCAAAGATATGGAAGTGTTCTCTGGAGATAACAGTTAGGAGGTCCAGGGAGTCTGTCACATTTATAGTAGGTTTTAGTGGGTGGCATCATGATGGAAAGTAGACTTCGGTGATAGAGCAGTGGAAAATGTGAGAGACGGATAAAATATAATATATGAATAAATAACAGGGAGTATAGATCTGGCAAGAAGGAATTATAATATGGAAGAGAACTTAGTATGTTTATATTCTTAAGGACAGCTCAGAGAGAGGAAGAGGATGTAGGTACAAAGAAGGTAGAGAATGATCAATGGGGCAAGGGCCCTTGAGGAAGTCGAAGGGAGCGAAGGGAGTAAGATTTACAGACAAGTTGGAGATGAAAACAATATCTCCCCCCGCTTTTTTTTTTTTTTTTGAGGAAGATTAGCCCTGAGCTAACTACTTCCAATCCTGCTCTTTTTGCTGAGGAAGACTGGCCCTGAGCTAGTATCACACCCATCTCCCTCTACTTTAAACGTGGGACACCTACCGCAGCATGACTTTTGCCAAGCAGTGCCATGTCCGCACCCGGGATCTGAACCGGCCAACCCTGGGCCACCGAGAAGCGGAACGTGCGAATTTCACTGCTACGCCACCACGGGGCTGGCCCCAACATCTCCCCTTAAATGTAAAGAAGAGAAAGTAAACATAGTGTTGACAATTGGCTTTGGCTGTAAGGGGCAAAAAATAAAATCTCTTACATTATTTATGTTTCTCAGAATAACCTTATCTTCAGGACGTACCTCCATGTTCCAAGTAAACATATACTCTCACTGCGTTTATCTGATACACACCAGATGTTCTATCTGATGAAATGTCAAACAAATTGGAAAAGAACAATAAGTTAGAAACTTTCAGGACAAAATGAAGATAGGATTAAAAATGAGACAGAATGAGGAAGAGGAAGTAGAATGGGGAAGAAGGGTTGGAAGTAACAAGTCAGAGCAATGTCGGAAAATCCCATCAGGGTGGGAACGGTGAAACTTGTGTCTCAGAAGCCTAGAACAAAGGACAGAGTAAGCCCTTCATCCTGAGCTGATGTTAAGAAACTGTGAACTACACAGAGGTCATCTGTTTCCTCAATGATTCACATTCCTTAGAGAAGGAGTTTTCATTTGGTCTAGGATGGTACTAAGAAAGCAACAATAACAACAAAGATAGGTGGATGATAGATAGAGAGAGAGAGAGAGCTAGCTAGACCACCCATCTTGAAAACTCAATGGTTCCACATTTCCTAATTCAATTAACAGGATCTTTAAATCTTGTTGGTATTGGACCAATATATTAGCTCTTGGCCTGTGGTTGACTGAAATGGAGGACCTTTTGCAAATCATAACGTCTGCCACCTGGAGTATGCTTGGCGTGCTTGTCTTTGAGTAGTTTTTATCCCTGCAATGGATTCCTTGCAGTCTGATGTGAAAGAAAAAGGGGAAAGGTCCGTGCTTCCCACATTAAGCTCACTCCTCACCCTATGCTGGGCAATGGCGGGGATTCGGCAGTCAAGGATGACAATTTGACTCTTAGATTTTGAAAGAGTCTCAACTGAACTTTGCTTGCTTTGAAAATTTGAAAAACTATTGAAGAGATAGCATTCAATTTCAGGTTTAGACCCATTCATATAAAAATGCACACAAAAAAATCTCTCCATCCTGTTTTTTGAGTCAGATCAGAAAAAGGAGGTAAGCCTAATAAGACAGAGACCACATTTATCCCTGGATTAGTTACTGCATAGCTAGTTTAGCCAAGCACTCTGAAGACCTCACCTTCCACATCTGGCAAGTGAGAGACTTAAGCCTGATGTCTTTGAAGATACCTTCCATCTCTAAAAAGTTGTCTATTATCCAAATTTAAGTACTTGCATAGCTAATCCAAAGGAGCACTTTCATATTGTTCTGTAAAAGTGAAATATATGTTTTTAGCTTGGATAAATGTGATATATTTCAATCTGCCATTGAAGAAGCATCTCATGAAAGTTTATATACTAAACAGTATTTCACCAGAGAGAAGGACGTTACTCAACAAATAATGTAATAAATAAGTAAGTTCAATTATAAAGAGTGTCTCCCTTGGTCCTTCCTTTCTGGATCTGAAGAATAAATTGTGAAATCTGAATTTCTTGCTTAAGACTCCTCCTTTTATAAACTATAAGTTGTTTTAGTAGAAGTCTTGAAACTAATACCTAAACATTTCTCCATATCCAGAAGACTTATTTAAAACCAGCATTGATTAACCTTATTCAAGAAAGGCAGTTAGATCAAAAGAAAGCAGTAGATCATCTAAAGTCCAAAGTGTTTTTCAACTGCTCTCCAAAGAACTGGCAAGATTTTGGTATTGTCTTCAGTTACGGTGTAACATACAAATTTATACTTTTATATCAGTGACTTTCAGACAGGAAGCTTTCAGCGCTGTAATTAGCAATCCACAATGGAAGCTTTGACACTTAATCACAGCATTGCTAAGACAATAATAATATGAGAAATACTAAAGTTGAACGTTGTATTTCTTGACACACCTCTGGCTATCTTCTTATTGGCTGGGGAATAATTATACATGACTAGTAAATAATCCATACAGAAATGAATGTGTGTGTACAAAGACAGCATGCATTTACAACAGGTACTTCTAGTTAAGCCAAGTTCAGTCACTGCTGCTGATTTGGATGAAAATGTTATGGGCAGTAACAGTGGAGAACAGCATTAGAGACTGCTGTCATCTCAAAGAGGCCTCCGCATTCCGGATCTCTAGCAGCCTCCATTCCAGACTGGCTCAGTCTTCAAAGTAAAGGCGATGGCATTTTACCCTGTGCAAATTGCTGGACTGGTGCTTGGGTTCCTCGGCATGGTCGGGACTCTTGCCACCACCCTTCTGCCGCAGTGGAGAGTATCAGCTTTTATTGGCAGCAACATTATTGTCTTTGAAAGGCTCTGGGAAGGGCTCTGGATGACCTGCGTCCGACAAGCCAGGGTCAGGTTGCAGTGCAAGTTCTATAGTTCTTTACTGGCTCTCCCACCTGCCCTAGAAGCGGCCCGGGCCCTCATGTGTGTGGCCGTTGCTCTCTCCTTGATTGCTTTGGTTATTGGCATCTGTGGCATGAAGCAGATCCAGTGCACGGGATCTAACGAGAGGACTAAAGCGTACCTTCTGGGAACGTCTGGAGTGCTCTTCATCCTGACGGGCATCTTCGTTCTGATTCCGGTGTCCTGGACAGCCAATATCATCATCAGAGATTTCTACAACCCAGCCATCAACATAGGTCGGAAACGAGAGCTGGGAGCAGCGCTTTTCCTCGGCTGGGCAAGCACCGCTGTCCTCTTCATTGGAGGGAGTCTGCTATGTGCGTTCTGCTGTTGCAACAGAAAGAAGCAAAGGCTTAGATATCCAGCCCCTGGACATTTTGTGCCACACACAGATAAGCGAAGGAACGTGACAATGCTAAGTAGGACCTCCACCAGTTATGTCTAATGCTTACTTTGGGCTCAAACTACAGATTATGATCAATGTGTTTTATAGAGTCCTGACGGAAGCTGTAAGTATGTCAGGCAGGAGAACTTGCTTTATAACTTCATTTAAATTGAGATAAAAAGCAGAAAGGGCATATAGATTGTAGTTTGTCACCTGTGGTAGGAATAGAAATGGCTTAATTTGGACATTCTGACCTCATGTGTATTAAATGCATTTGCTATATTATTGGACTCAAATAATCCCCATTCCAATTTTTGTAGTCTAAAATCAAATATATCCACAATCCTTAGTATAATGATAGACTACTCTTTTTGACAATCATATATTATCTGCTAAGAAACCCAAAGTATATTGAGATTGATAATACATGGCAGTAAGATATATTCTAAAATATGACATCAATTATTTTTCCTTCAAATTATTTCTTATACTAACATAGTAACAACTAAAATGATGATTTTTTTTTCTTTTCTAAACAACCTGAAAAATAACAGACATCAAATAAGGATTTTTTAGTTGAGTTTATCAAATACGGAAATGACCACCCAATGAAAAGATTTGTTATTCCTTTAGGAAACTCAAATGTACTAGAATAAACACTTAAGGAAAATGGACCTCTTATTTCTCTTAGGACATTTAAGAAGATGGATTTTAAAGCATCTAATTTATACAGTCAAACTTGCTTAGAATTATATATTCAAAGGAAAATAATTTATAAGTGAAAAGTCATATGCTTTCACAACCTATAATTTTCATTTACAAGCAAACGGAAGTATCAGTCTTAACAAGGACATCAATGGAACCTACGAACACTCCTCATACAAGAGGAAATATGGTCCTAACTAGGGGATTGAGGTTTGGGTGTTGAAGGCAATAGTTTCTCTTCCTTGTTTTATTGTTTAGTCATTATACAGGTCTACACATGCCAAGGAAAACGAAAAATCAAGGTAATGATTCAGGCAATTAGTCAGGCTAAAATAAGTACCTCCTGTTTTTCTCTCTCGTAAGTACCTAGGTATGGCTAAGGCATTCTGCTTTGTTTGAATTATATGTGTTATTTTCTCAGTTTTCCACTTCCCGTGTATACATGCTAATATCAAGGTTAAAAATGTGTGTAGGGGGTAGGATGGGGACGAGTAGAGAGTGTTTGTGGAGCAAGGCTACTCCTATGGGTTGCTTCTGAGCATCTCTAATATCTTGCGAATCAATCAATATTTATATATTCATTTTTAACTCCTCAAATATTGTTTATTATATAATAAAAATGTATTTAATTTACAGTATATAATTTCAATGAACAGATTAAATTAGTTCACCAAATGTTTATTGCATGTCCATCCTTATTATAATAAAATAAACTTGTTACATTTTCAATGATGTTGGTATATTTAACAGCAGGGTCAATTTAAGACTGAATTTCTATCCTCCAAAGATCATGTAGTAACTCTGAAACATTAAATAGGAAATAATTCAAGACTAGGTGTTAGTGTCAAACCCTCACTCCATTCTACAAACCACCAGCAAGGCTTCAGTAAGTGTTACCCTTGGTAATATAAAATAGTACGTTAGTGATAAAGGCCATATAAATGCAAATATCTTCAAATAATAGCGAGAAAAAACAGAAAAGCAATGATTTAGATAGATTTTTCCTAAGATTGTTTTCTTTTTCAGACTTAATTCAGAAAGGCCTAAAAATTGGGTGTGTTGAAAAGGAGTCATTTATCATATACAGGCAAATAAGTAAGACATCAAGGAAAGCAAGACATATGCTTAAAGTTGTCATGGAATCATGTGTCTTACCTTTTAGCTCACTAGAAGAAGTAATTAGCCTAGTAGGATGGGTTCCAGAATCTAAACAAGGCATGCTGTCCTGCTAGCCACTGGATCAAAGGGTAAAAATATGTAACACTGAGTGGAATCAGAGAATTATTAACGATAACATTAGCTACTGAATATAGGGCAAAATTTTAGGAACAGGAATTCTTTCACTGGCTCTTTCATTCATCAAGATGTACTTTCAGGAAAAGTTATTTCTGCCTCCTCTACTTAGCAGCAATATTTTCCCTATTACACCAAAAACAAATTTTAATGATTTTCAATGAATTTCAAGATGCATTATGATATAAATCTCATACCACAACCCAAATTATGCAAGAAATACATCTTTATTTTCTAAAATTTAACTTAAATTCAACTTCTGGAGTATTTTCCCACATATTACACAGTTCTTGGAGTCTTAGGCAGGGTTAAGCAGTTTTGAGGTGGTAGGTTCAGGGGATCAGTTCATGATCATTAGTCCATATAGGTTACTGAGAAGACATCTATTGATTTTATCTGCCCACACGGTCGGTCCCTTTAGGCTTCTCAGCTCTGTCAATTCTCTGTCACGTGTGGAAATCTTTTTTGAGATTCTCTTGTTTTGGCTGCTTGGATCAGTGGATTTTAACCCTGCCAGCGTACTAGAGTTGCTAGGGGAACTTTGAAAACTCCCATGCAGCCAGTGTTGAGATGCTCTATGCCACCACTTCCCAAAGTCATGGTGAAAGCTGACCTGCTAACTTAGTTACCAGCTGTCTACAAGCAGCGCTGAAGGACATTCTTCCTTCTCCCATAAGATTTTTTTTTCTTAATATCACATCCACAAACCTCCATCTCCTCTATGGTCAAAAATTTTACACAATTCTATAGTGGCTTAGTCTTTCAGAAGAAAAAATGAATAAATGAAAATTAAAAGTTTTCTAGGCTATCTGCCTTCAGTTTTGCTATATATACTTCATTGAGCCAGTGAAATGCACTACTGGCTACCTTCTGGAATGGGGACCAGGGAAAGAGAGAAAATATAATATTATCTAGCCACAGATGGTTGAAAATGTTTTTAAAAGACTCATGCTTTGTAGGTTACAAATTTAATTAAATGCACACTAATGATTCTTTTCATTTGCAAAAAATGCTTGACATATTTAAAAACATTTTGTTGGACTCACTTGCTCTTCACAACCACGGTATAATGTAGACAATGTAGATATCATTATCAACACATTTCAACCCAAAGAGCTGAAACTTGCAAGGTTATATGACTTGGCCAAAGTCACATAGCTAATATGGAAGATCAAGAAGTCAACGATAGTACTAAGTAGAGACTTAACAAATATTTCAGGAATGATCAAGAAACAATATACATGCAGTATAATAGCGTGAGATTTTAGCTAATAGAGAACTCCTCCTCCCACAGGGAAGGAATGAAATAATAGAACTCAGAAATTTAAAAACAGTTCTTCTGTTTTAAGGTTGAAAAGCCTAAATTCTGAGAAGATTGTGAATGAAGAACAAAATGGCTCAATTAGAACCAGGTTTTCCTAACTCTTAAAATTATAAAGTGATTTCTTTGGGTGAAGGTAAAATAAAAAGAGTTAAGATGGTCTGGATATCAATGTGTCCCCAGGAAGGACCCTGTGGGCTCTCCCAAGTCCAATTCCTGGGGAATGGGACACAGAGAAATGATAAGATTTCAGTTGGGTTTTAGAATTTTAGGGTAGAAATGCTCTGTGTCCTGAGGCAGGTGGAGCCAAGGATTTTGACAGTTTTTCTCATGCCTTCACAGTGCTGAGAGATAAGAAACATCTCTGTGATGTGTTTAGTGTTAGTCTGACAGATCAAGAGATAATCTTGCCAAGTTTCTCACAGCTAGAACGCTATGGCAACAGAAGAATATTTCTTACCCATCCAAGAGTGGCACAGAGCATCCGAAAAGTCCTAGTCACTGGGACTCAGTAAAAACACAGCATAACACACATGGATGGACAAGTGGGCCTGTCCATCAACTGTTTATCCTCAGATCCATTCCTTTTCCTTCCTGTGCTCTAATCAGTATCTTAAGGAGGCTGACTCCCACGGGCTGTACCAAGAGCGGGTGATGGGAGTGACCCCTACCAGGTTCAAGCAATAAGAGGTAACTCTATGTGTAGAGAATTTAAAAATGATAATACAACCAGCTAAATATTGAGTCTACTCTTTATTATCTTAACATGCTGGCCTTTCAAAACAATGTCAGTGATAAAGTACTCCTGCTAAAAAAAACACAAAAATTGTGTTAGTCTAAGTTCTGAACAATTACTGTAGTTACTGTTAGATGATAGATTAGATAGATAAATTGGTTACATTAGATTAGATGATAGCGTTATGGGCTGAGTTGTGGCCTCTGCCAAAATTCATATGTTGAAGCCCTACCCCCAGTATTTCAGAATGTGACCATATTTGGAGATAGGGCCTTTAAAGAGGTAATTAAGTTAAAATGACATCATTAGCGTGGGCCCTAATCCAATATGACTGGTGTTCTTTAAAGAAGAGGAAATGTGGACACAGGTGAAGAGGGAAGACAATGTGAAGACACAGGAAGAAATGGCTATTGACAGCCGTGGAGAGAAGCCTGGACCACATCCTTCCCTCTCAGCCCTCAGAACGAACCAACTCTGCCAACACCTTGATCTTAGACTAAATAAGACATATATATACACACTTTAAGCTTCATTGTCATTATTATTTTTTTTATGGTAAAAAAATTGATGCTTAAAGAGGTTACATAACAGAATGACTATCATCAAAAAGACAACAAATAACAAGTGTTGACCAGGAAGTGGAGAAAAGGGAACTCTCGTGCACTCTCGGTGGGAATGTAAATTGCTGCAGCAGTCTATTTACAATGTAAAACAGGACGGAGCGTCCTCAAAAAATTAAAAATAGAACTACCACACAATCCAGCAATTCCACTTCTGGCTATTTAACAAAAGAAAAGAAAAAGAGTAATATGAAAAGATATATGCATGTACTCTCATTGCAGCACTACTTACAATAGCCAAGATATGGAAGCAACCTAAGTGTACATCAATAAATAAATAGATAAAGAAATTGTGGTGTAGGTTGGTGAACATGATGTAATCTACACAGAAATCATAATACAATGAAGTACACCTGAAATTTATATAATGTTATAAACCAATGTTACCTCAATAAGAAAAAAAAGAAATTGTGGTATATATAATAAAATATTACTCTGCCATAAAAAAGAATGAAATCTTGCCATTTGTGACAACATGGATGGACTTAGAGGGTATTATGCTGAGCGAAATGTCAGACAAAGACAAACACCCTATGATTTCAGTTATATGTGGACTCCCAAAAACAAAACAAATAAACAAACAAAACAAAACAGAAAAAGACTCACAGATACAGAGAATAAATTGGTAGATGCCATAGGGAAGGTGGGAAGGCATTGGGCAAAACAGATGAAGGGGATTAAGAGGTACAAACTTCCAGTTATAAATTAAGTAAGTTACAGGGAAGTTCTATACAGAATAAGGAATATAGTTAATAATGTTATAATAAATTTGTATGGTTACTAGACTTATTGTGGTAATCATTTTGTAAAGTATATAAATGTCAAATCACTATGCTGTACACCTGATACTAACATAATACTGTAGGTCAGCTATGCTTCAATAAAAAAGAGACTACGTAAACTTTTCAAGGACATCAGTGAATCCTGAGCAAGTATGCTTTCTTCTATGTTACCCTTCCTCCTCATCTCCTGTACAGGGAGGTTAATAACCACCCTCTTTACCTGGAAGGGCTACTGTGAGGAGAAAATGAGGCTGTGCCTGCGAAAGCATTTTAATCGTTAAACATTATGTAAATGTAATACATAATTACTATTATTATCTCCCAGCAGTCCAAGTCTTAAGCTCTTTAGAGGTCACTTGCTTTCTCTTCCCATAAAGTAATTGACTTGTATGTCCTGTTGGCCTTAAACTTACACAAAAATAATATGCATTATTTTTCCTAAACTTCACATTTCAACCATTTTTCTTTACCTTCATAAGTGTCACAATTCAATTTTTCCCCTAAGACATTGATGACTGTTACATTCTAGTTTAATTCCTGCTGTCACGGATTAATAATCAATAGCACCCTCTTTTTCTTTCAAAGATCCTAGTTTGGGTGATAATTTGTGTGTGTGTGTGAGGAAGATTAGTCCTGAGGTAACATCCGTTCCCAATCTTCCTGTTTTTGCTGAGGAAGATTAGCCCTGAGCTAGCATCTGTGCCCGTCTTCCTCCATCTTATATATGGGACGCCACCACAGCATGGCTTGATGAGCAGTGGGTAGGTCCGTACCTGCAATCTGAAACTGTGAACCCTGGGCTGTTGAAGTAGAGCATACAGACTTAACTGCTATGCCATTGGGTTGGCCTCTGGGTGAAAAAATTTATGACAACCTAAGATCTTTTTAGATGCCTCCTGCTGTGGTCCCTGTCTTCTCCATTCTTGCTCACTGTGTTCTAAAACACTGTGCTCTAAAACCCTGTGCCTTCTCCATTTACTCTCACTAACCTGAATCTGATTGCACTTGCTCAACTTACTGAGATAGACCTTTTGCCCCTCTGCTCATCTCGTGAATCCCTCCCTTCCATATTTCCTGCATACAGAGGCATGGATTCTCACCTCCAACCAAGGGTATCATCATGCCACTTCCTTCATTAGAGCTCACAGGCATTTTAAATTCCTGATCCTGACCTCTACTGTCTACTTTCAATTACTCCTTATCTTTACTTTTCTTCCCTTGGCTTTCTCTCTTTATAACTATGAATTACTACTTGGAGTATACACAATTGGGTTCAACCTGTTGCATATGTCATTAATCATACATACGTTTCCTCCAGATCTAGAGCATACTCTCTGCTGCTTTTGTAAGCAATGCTTTCTCCTCCGTCTCTGTTTTGGTAGATGGCAAATGTCAATCAATCCTTTGGAGTCCCTTCCATCAAGAGACGGAGTCTACTTCCACAGCTCTGGAATCAGGACGATCTTCATGACTTACTCTCACCAACAGAGTGCAATGAAAGTGCCATTATGCGAGTTCAAGTCTAGACCTTATGACTCTTGAAGCTTTCAGTGTTTCTCTCTTGGAATGCTCCTACCGTGTGATTAGTCCAGACCACCCTGACAGAGGATGATAAGTCAGGTAGAGAGAGAAGTCCAGCCTTCTGAGCCATCCCAGTAATCCAGCAATCCCAGCTGAGGTCTCTGAGATATGAGTGAGCCCCAGTGAGCCAGGTGGAGCAGAGAAGACCCATCTTGCCTGAGCCTAGCCCAAACTCTGCCTCATAGAATTGTGGGCAAGTAAGTGATATTTGAAAGTCTCATTTTCCTTCACGCATTCCCTTAACATGGCTAGCTGTATATCAATATAATATGTTTTATTTTTTACCTTTCCTATTTCTTTGCATCTACAAGGATACCTTTGAAATTTTTAAGGCTATGCAACTGCTTTGCATAAATGGTCTTACTTAATTGTTGTACCAACCATGCAAAGTAGGTGTTGCCATCTTTATTTTCCTGAGAAGCATACCCATCACCAAGAATGTTAAGCAACTTGAGTAAAATTTTCCAATCCATAAAGAATTTACATTAAAATTGAAATTCATTTTGCTATTTCAATAGGGTATACAAGAAATTTTTCTCCTTTGAGTACAAAAAGACTGTAAGGTCTCCTGTACCATAGAAGAGATTTCACTGCAATGAAATGTAGAAACAAAATAAACCAAAGAAACAAAGAAATACAACGCAGTCTGTGATAACTGCCATCTGAAAAGCAAAATGCTTTGAAAGTGCACAGGAGAGGGATCACATGGATTATGAGTATGTCTACAAGGCTGGCCCTGTGGCCGAGTGGTTAAGTGCACACATTCCTCTTCAGTGGCCTGGGGTTCACTGGTTCGGATTCAGAGCATGGACCTACGCACTGTTCATCAAGCCATGTTGTGGTGGCATCCCACATAGAACTAGGGTGACTTATAATTAGGATATACAGCTGTGTACTGCGGCTTTGGGGAGGGAAATAAAAGAGGAAGACTGGCAACAGATGTTAGCTCAGAGCCAATCTTCCTCACCAAAAAAGTTAAAAAAAAAACCAAAAAGTATGTGTAAGAAGAGAACACTTCTGGAGGAGACAGAGATTGAGACAGATCTTGGGGAAGAATAAGATTCACAGGGGTAAAAATAAGTGAAAAGTTTGAAAAGATGTCAAAGTGGAGCTATCGATATGGAAACACTCTAAGTATGTACAAGGAGATGTGAATCGGCACGTGCATACACAATAGGGAGCAATCTGAGATATGTTTGGAAAAGTTAACTGTTCTGCACATGAAAAACCTTACAAACTAGAATGTGGAGTTCTCTGTTTTGTGATCTGGCAAAGGAATTTGCACAACAGAATCATATTGTCACAATTGTTCCTAGAAACATTTCTCTCTCATTTTAATCGACTTTTTACCTGTCTGCCTCATTGATTAGTAAGCCTGTCAAAGCCGTAAATGTGTCAGCAAGTACTTAGTGAGCACCCACTATTCAAGGAACTGGGTTAGATGTCATGAGTTGTTTAAAAAACAAAACTCCTCTGATCAGCAATAAACATCTGCT
The DNA here is from genome assembly GCF_037783145.1 of Equus przewalskii. NCBI lineage: Eukaryota > Metazoa > Chordata > Mammalia > Perissodactyla > Equidae > Equus > Equus przewalskii. The sequence continues at coordinate 27,067,838 of NC_091857.1, read as the reverse complement.
CTCAAGAAATGTACAGTCCTGTTGTCTCTAAATCATATCCTACAGTAAAAAGATAGCTATCAATGATAAAAGCTGTGGCTTTTACTTTAGAACAGATTTCTGGATATAATAAATGTTTGCAAATATTTTCATGGCCTGATCAAAGTGCGAGGCAGTAGGGAATACTTATGAGGGAACTCCACTTGACTGATGTAATGAAATACACACTGTAATTTTCTCATATATTCTACTAAAATGAGTGTTCTCACATCTTAACTTTCGAGTAGTCTAGACTTTATGGTTTGAGAGATTTTAATGCCAGTGGTTAAAGGTCGTGTGATGGTTAATTTTATGTGCCATCTTGACTGGGTGCCCAGATATTTGACTAAATATTATTTCTCAATGTGACTGCGAGGGTGTTTCTGGATGAGATTAGCATTTCAATTGGTGCATTCAATAAAGTAGACGGCCCTTGTCAAAGTACATGGACATCATCCAATCCATTGAGAGCCTGACTACAACAAAACGTGGAGGAAGGAAGAATTCTTCTCTTTCTTTTTTCTGCTTGACTCGTTGAGCTGAAGATCGAGGTCTTCTGCTCTCAGACTAAGATTTATACCATCTGCACTCCTGGTTCTCAGGCCTCCAGGCTTGCACCAAACTACACCACAGGTTTTCATGGGTCTCCAGCTTACAGTTGGCAGATTGTGGAACTTTTCAACCTCCATAATTGTATGAGCCAGTTCTTGATAATAATCTCTCTCTCTCATATATGTGTGTATATATGTATGTGTGTGTGTGTGTGTGTGTGTGTGTAACTAATACAGACAGTTCTTACTTTCAGAGACAGACATTCTCCACAACCCCTAACACAGAATACTATGACATTTAGATCACATTAGATCTGGAAATTACTAGATGGATCTTAATCTCTAATTGTGGATTGATAGAATCTGACTGTCCTTAAAAGAATTTCAAGTATCAGTGGGCTAATAAGAAAGTGTTTTTGGAAAAGATGGAATAAACCTACCCTCTAAGTTTCTGAAATCTCAGAGACGGCCAGGGTTTTCCTATGATGGCTGTATCAGAAACACCTGAGATTCCTGTTAAAAAGGCTCATTCCTGCTCTCCATGCTAGAAATACTCAATCAGATTATCTGTGATGGAGCCCAGGATCTTGTGCTTACACACACCCCAGAGTCATCCTTTATACACACCTTAGAGTTTCAGAAGGATTTGCCAAAGGCAAGGTGGGCAAGCCTGTGTTCTCCTCACTTTGTAATTACCTGTGAGCAAATGGAGTAGGTCCTGCAGGTGTTGTCAAAGGTACTAGTCTAATTAACGATTCACTTTGAATTTCAGGGACTTCCTTTGAACCAGCCTTGTTATTCCTTTCTCTTGCTATTGGTGGATTTGCTGTTGCATTTTAAATACCATCTCAAGTGCGAACAATGCTTCCAAATATCTTCAAAAACCACTCGTGGGAGCTAGAAGAGCATTTTAAATGGATTTTTTTCAGGTGTCTGTCCATAAAACTGCTATTGCATCACTTTGGCTGGCGTCGTTACAGCTTCAACAGGAGCCTAATTGAGAGGAGTGGTTGAAACGCGCAGGACTTTGGGAAGGGAACTGCAGCAATTACCCATGGATTATGCCTCAACAGGACCAGATCCTTGAATCTTGGCTGGTTTGGTGGAACCTTGCCTACCGCAGAGTTGTGACTGTAGCTGCTTTTTGGCAGCCAATTTGAGTCTATGTTTTTGTTGAGTAAGAACCATGGGAACCTACCGGATAAAGAAATTACCTTCCTTTATCACATCAACCCCTTAAACTCAATACTGACACCCACCACACATATGCACAAAGATGCAGAGTATTGTACGTCACAGCAAGATATAATCATTTTCCTAAGGGGACGACTAAGACATGTAACTTAAATATTACCTGAAATTAATTTGCCTGGTGAGAATTAAATGTAATTAAAAAGAAATTCCCAGCATATTTTTTTGAGGGAGGGAGAGCTTGTGGAGAGAAACCTCCACAAGAGGTTTGCAAATTTGGAGATTTTCTGTTCTTTTCTTTTCTTTTTTTTTTTTGTGAGGGATCTTGGCCCTGAGCTAACATCTGTTGCTAGTCTTCCTCTGTTTTATATGTGAGATGCCACCACAGCATGAGCGGTGTGTAGGTCCATGCCTGGGATCCGAACCCATGAACCCACGGCCTCTGAAGCAGAGGACAGGAATCTAACTTCTACATCACCAGGCCGGCCCGTGGAGATTTTCCATTTTTTAGATACTTGCAACTCTGGATCTTATATCTCATCCTTGTGGCTGATTCTTCTGTTTCTTGCTAATACAAATATGGATTACAATACAATTTCTTTAATCCTTCATCTCCATTAAAATCTCTCAAGAAATCTACTTGCAGTAGATTTTACCAGAGGTTTGATAGGGAGGGTTTAGGTAACCAGAATACAAACAAAAATCAACCTTAAAAATTAATTACTATTAGCTATCCCTGATTGTAGAAGCTCCTCAGTCATTTAACAACAGAAATTTCTCACCAGCCACTTTTCTTTCCCATCTCTAACTTTCTACATTCACTACACTCCACTTCTCAGGAGATCTATAGGGTTTTTCAATTCCCAGGGTCTCTTCTCATTTCTTGTGAATTTTCCTACCAGAAAAACTTAGACTCTATTCCTCAGTTTTAGCCTTCACTTTGATTTTCCAAAGATTTCTTCTGTCCTCTATTTCCAGTCTCTGTAAGTCAGAAACGGTTTGGGGTTTAAATACTAACTTTTACCACAATTTGGGTAAATACAATGATACATAAAAAGGTGATAGAAGCATGGCTGGCTGGCTGGCTGCCTGGGTGGATGGATGGAGATAGGTGATAGGAGAGAGAGAGAAGATAGTAGATAGATAGATAGATGATAGATAGATAGATAAATAGATAGATAGATTTATAGCTCTTCAACACTGTATTCTAGTGGCTGGAACAGTACTCGGTACATGCTTCACGATTAATCATGTTTATTTAATAAACAAAAATGTGGTCTCCCTAATTGGTCACTAATTCATCCATCCATACATTCATTCAACAAATACTTTATTAAACTTCTTCTAGGTGCCAGGCACTTTTCTAGACCCTGGAGACACAGCAGTGAATAAAATAGCCCAAATCTCTGTCCTTTGGAGCTCACATTCTAATGGAGTTCATCTTCCTGCCAATGCTTCCTCCAGAATACTTGTGGAGCCCATCTCCTGTTCCCCTTTTCAGCCAAATCGTCATCCTCTTTTTAACTGGATGAATAAAATGCTTGCTGATAATTATTTTTTCCTTTTTTTTTCTGTAGTCTTGATCCTTTAAAATTCACCATCCTTATTTTAATTCCAACTCTTTTCCAAGACTGAAGTCTGATTAAGTCCTTACTTTGCACTATTCACTGGCTTTCCATCTTTTACAGAATAAAGTTTGAGGCTTGAGTTCCAGGGCCTGGCATCCAGGGTTCACCCTTACCTACCTTTAAAATGTCATCTCATGATTCTGAAACACACCCTAAACTTGAAGCCGCGCTGACTTACTTGCAACCCTTGAAATTTGCCTCGACATTTCATGCTTCCCTCCCTTGGTGCATACTCTTCCTTCTTCCATTCCCACTTCCCCCAGCAAGATCTAGTTCATCCCTCAGCGTTCAAAACAAATATTTCCTCTCTCAGGTTCTTCCTAGCCTTTCCCACATGAATCAAGAATATCCTCTATTATGTTCCTGAACGATCTAAGTAACTTTATTACAGTTCTGACCTCACAGCTTTCACTTTGGCGCCTTCTATTTACAGTATAGGCAAATGGGTTTTTTTCATCTTTTAAGTAAAAATTTCACATCAGCCTTCTGATCTGTGCTTTCCCCCTGGTCTACTCTCTGCTTACTTCTCCAATCTCTTCTCCCTTAGTTCTTCTCTAGTTCATTACACAGAGCTTCATTCCCTCTGTTTCTTGAACACAAAACGCTTTCTCATCTTCATCCTGCTCATTCTTTCTGCCTGGAATGCCCTTCCCCTGGCTCATCTCAAGGCAGATTCATACTCATCCTTCAGGTCTCACCTCAGCTGTCACTCAATGGGAAACGCCTTCCAGGATTGCCACTCCTACAATGGCCTCCTCTGATTACTCTCTCTCCTATCACCCTGTTTATATCCTTCTTAGCACTGTCCGTAATGTGGATGGATCTCAGTTTTTTGTTTAAGGGTCTCTGCCGATTCTCTGGAATGCAAACTCATTGGAAATAAGGATCTGTCTACTTTTTCCAGTCCTCTGGCTCTAAAGCCCAACATGGCGCTTGGCAAATTTATTGACTGGCTTAATAGCACTGATCACTTGCTGCTGTTTGCTTCTTTCTCCTACCAGACTACAGAGAGCTAGGAGATATAAGTTGTATACCATTCACTTTAGTACCACTAAAAAGCAACACCTTATAGATAATTAAATAATATTTTATTGAATATAAAAACAACCAGTATAAAAACACACCTAGTGCCATAAAGATACAAATTATTTTAAATAGAATTAAGAGAAAGACAAATAATAAGATTCATATTTTGATACCTAAATCTGGTCAAAGCTGAGGCTATAAACTGTCAAACATAGTGAATTGGGAGAGGAGGCAAAACTCTTGCCTGAGAGTTAGCATCAGTAAACCTGAGTCCTCTCTGCCATCTGAATGATGCAGCACAGGTTGCTGTCTGTATCCTTATGGTCACTGGCCTTGCTTTTATTATATAAGGTGAAGATTAAAGGAGATGATGACCCATTGTAAGGTGCCAAGGAGAATGTGTGCCTGGAACAACACAGGGACCCAATAAATGTTAGCCCCCGTATTAAAGGTGACATGAAGAGTAAATTAAGTTCTAATATAGACTAAATGTAATAAAATCCAGGTTCAGAAAAGAATCCAGTTTTAGAGATTCAGCCTTTTCATTGCTGAGTTTTAAATATCTTCAAATTACAAAAATAAAATGATTTTGTTTTTCTCAGGGGATTATCACTATAAAAAATATTGTAAAAGGGGACTAGCCTGGTGGCGTAGTAGTTAAAAGTTCATTCACTCTGCTTGGGTTGCCCAGGGTTCACGAGTTTGGATCCTGGGCACAGACCTACACACCATTCATCAAGCCATGCTGTGGTGGCATCCCACATACAAAATAGAAGAAGATTGGCACAGATGTTGACTCAGAGACAGTCTTCCTCAAGCGAAAAGAGAAAGATTGGCAAAGGATGTTAGATTAGGGCCCATCTTCCTCACCAGGAAAAAAATATATATTGTAAAAGTAGTTAATAGGTAGAAACATTTGTCTCTTCTGGTGAAAAAGTTATTTTCATGTATTTTATCTTTATCAGTTGTCAGTTTTCAAATTATGTTCATGAGAACACAGTTTTGTGGGGAGGAGAATACTTTTATTGTTCAAATCACAGAAGAGATACATGCTTTTAAATAACTAATTTTCGTATCAGGATGAGTTTAAATGGATTTCTGGTCTCCTGACATAGTTAAAAATGCCACTGTTTTATTCAGTTTTGGGGTCACCACCTTCTGAGATGGCCACCAATCAACTCCACCTCCCTTCATTCACACACTTGTGTAGTCCTCTGTCACATGGCCCCAGAATTGGTCACGTGACCAATAATGATGGAAGTGATGGCATGTCACTTCAGAGATTAGGTTATAGAATCTTATGCCTTCCATCTTGGCAATTTTGGTAGAAACGAGATACCACTTTGTGTGGATTCATACAGAAGCCCAAGTATCAACAAAGTGAAACCTCTTCTGGCCAACAGCCATCAAGGAACAGAGGTCTGCCAATAACCATGTGAGTGTGATTGGAAACAGTTTCTCTATAGTTGAGGCTCCAGATCAGACTGCAGCCCTAGCTGATTCAGCTTTCACTCTCACAAGAGACGCTGACCCAGATCTACCCGGCTAAGCTGCTCTCGGATTCTTGACCCACAGAAACTGTGAGATGACAAATTTCTGTTGCATTAAGCTGCTAAGTTTTGGGGTAATTTGTTAAAGATAATCAATATGTGTCAAAAATTATTTACAAAATTACAAAAATTTATTTAGCATGTGAATTACTTATTTAGTATTTAGTATGTGAATAAATTATTTATTTAATATGTGAAACCCAGTGTCCTAAAACAATCTAGAATTTTGTACATAGTAGGATATTTATAATGGCCAAAAAGTAAGACATAAAGAAATTGGAGGATGAAAAGGAAAAGAAAGAAGAAAAGTAGATGGGCTAGGGCGGTAAATGTTTTGGTTATACGTCTGAAGCTGTGATAGAGTTCGAGATGGTGGCAAATCGGACTGAACTATAACTCTCTGAAACAGAGCAGGAGTCTGCACCAGAACCTTTGAGTTTCCCCTTTTATAACTTTAAGGTAGTTAAATCATGTTTATTTAACTAACACTTTCAATTGAAAATCTTTTAAGGATGCTTTTCTCAATTTTCCAAGATTTCTCCAGTGAGCCTATATTAATTTTTTAGTCAGAAAATATAACTATTATTTTTTAATAAACCAGGCTTTAATACATTCAAAGATCCAAGTTATTTTGCACCTCCAGAGCTAGGAACTGGAAATGAATAATTCAGTTGCTGATGGCAGAAATTATCCAAGTGTGATAACTGAAGTCTGGTTCTATGTGTTTGAGAAATGCTTAGAACAGCTGAGATTGTTTATCTTGGAGAAAAAGTAATTTTAGGAAATATGAGCATGGCTTTCAGATATTTCAAAATTTTTGTGTGCCAGATTAAATAGACGATATAATAGAACTTAGTTCTATGTTGACTTCAGAAAATGATTGGCCTCGTTTTATGTGTCCTTCCTATAGTTGAAGCATAAGGGACAGAATATCAGAAGTTATGAAACACATATGACAGTCAAAAGCAATCCCTATTTCAGACCGTGATAATCTTTTATCCATTTCTCTAGGCTTTCATGATTTTTTCCGGTTATTATTTAATTTTGTGTAGTTATAAAAGTTAGTAGACAAATGCATTGGAGTTACCTATAATTGAAAAAATTGCATATTTACTTTCTCTCCATAAATTATTGAGGTGTTTCCACTATGTAATGCATTTCAAAGTTGCACTTTCTTTAGGGGAATATAATTCTTTTTATCATAAGTTGCCCAGAGTCATTCTCTTTTAGTTACCTGAGTAGTTTTTAATATGCATGACAGAATCAATCTGACTGAAAGGTTTGGTAATTAAGAAGCAGTGCCCCAAATCTTAGCAGCGTCTCCATTGGCAGAGAATGTCACTCACATCCTTTGCCACAGAAATCCATGAAGATTCGAACAAATTCTTCTGTAGGACTTGACCAAGTACCTCCTCACTGGGTCTACCCTCTGTGAAGGACATCTTACTTAACTCAGGCAGATCAAGTGTTATTTTAGAAATATTCTGTATTGCCACAATGTATTCTGAATTTTTTTTAACTTTACTGTGATTTTACTATTTTTCACGTAGTTTTCCAGAATTGAGGTTTTCTCAGTAAGGCTATGCTAATTGAGCTACTGAAGCGACAATGTAAGTGTATCTTTATTTATATCCTAAATTTGATGGGAATTAGACCTAGATAAATATGAACAATTGTAGTAAACACATAGATACAAATTATTTCCTTTAGTACTTAAATTTAATGAACATAATAGTTGTAAAGCAAGCACGGACAATAACTTTCCTTTATTTTCGTCCCTGCCTTTTAAAATCACAACACTAAGAATTTATGAGCTAAAACATGAACAATGACAATATTAACTCTATGAGTTAAAGCATGAATTATTTGGTATATTCTTCCTACTTGTGCCAGTGGAATTTGCCTGAACCAAGAATCATAACTATACTGGGACATCCTAATTGTAGGTCTGGCTACAGTTCAAACTTCCTAGTGTATATGATGCAAGCCTTCCTCCGGGCAATCTTGGTTTCCCTATTAACCTGGGAAATGAATGCAGATAACTTAATTGACTTTTTCTAGAAGGCATGATGCCAGAGTACCAAGGTTTTCCCAGGCAGTTGTTTTCAACCTTCTGGGAGACTTTACTCATTTTATCATTTTTATACTACTCTGAACATCTTTGTGTGACACCAACTGCCACTTGTCAAAGTTTTCCACTTAGGTATACGATCATGCATATTTTAAGTAGACTATCTCATTTGTTTTCATTTATTAGGATTGAGTCAAGAGACTTTTGAAATATTTAAAGATACATTATATGTATACCATAAATTTATATGTTCATAAAACTGACCAAAATCTTAACTTCTGCTTACAATACCGGAAGTGATAGTTCTAAATTTATTCAAAGCTTTTCTCTTAACTGCTTTTCATAGATTTTTATTACCTTCCTCATATTTTACCTAAGTATTTTAAATTATAAGGTAAATTAAAATAGTTTAGAATATTATTTAATATTATTATTTAAATTTTCACAGTTGAAAGTTATGCCAAGCATTATTAATAAATAAACATAGAGAAATATTATTTCTTATTCATTCATTGACAAGTGTTTTGGTATTTTCCTCAATGAAAATTATAAAGTATGAACTCAGTTTATGTTTGTTTATTGAAAAAGTGAAAAATTCATTTATAGCAACTATACTATTGAAATATACATCTGACTAACTGGTGGAGCCTTAACCAAAAACACAATTTAATTTTAAGAAAGTATTAGCAAGTAGTTGGTACTAGGACAAAACTTAATAGAAAGATATTTTAAAATTCGGGGACTACCCTCCAAAAATAGAGTGAGACACTTCATTCATAAAATTTAACATTATTTTATGACACCTCCAATTATTCCATTGTGGGTTTTTGTTTGTTTGTTCTTAAGATTGGCACCTGAGCTCACATCTGTTGCCAATCTTCTTGTTTTGTTGGTGTTCTTCTTCTCCCAAAAGCACCCCCGTATGTAGTTGTATATTCTAGTGTAGGTCCTTCTGGTTGTGCTGTGTGTGACACAACCTCAGCGTGGGTTGATGAGCAGTGCTAGGTCCATGCCCAGCATCTGAACTTATGAAATCCTGGGCCACCAAAGTGGAGCATGTGAACTTAACCACTTGGCCACAGGGCTGGCCCCCATCATGGGTTTTTTAATTCCCTCCTTTCATTGATTGTCTGATTCATTTATTCATTTATATTGAGGGCTCACTCATCTTACACAGTGAGCTAGTCTGGGTTACAAAGGCAAATAAGATATACCTTAGGCCTGCTCAGATTGAGAGGATATCAAGGTTATTGGAGATAAAGTAGTCAAAGTCTTACGATGATAGATGCTGACAGGTCAGTTGCAATTACACTAGAGTCACCAGAAAGATGTCAGAATGTAGGTGAAGAGGAAAATTGTGATATGAGTGTGAAAACCATATTGTTACGGTTGTTACTTGCTGACCCCACTTCCTTTTGGTTCTGCTCTCATCCAGCTTCTGGACTCTCCCTTGACTCCCAGTCTCTCAGAGTGGTTCTACTTCCTTCTTCTCCTATCCCTCAATTCTTCCTTTGTCAGTGTTATCAACTTTCTTCCTCTACCTTAAGTCTTTTCTATATCTACACTTACCCTTCACTTCCTGTCTCAAATAAAGAGAATTGTTTCTCTTGTTCATTGCTAATCTCTCTACATATATCACAGGTCTTATCTCTTCCCTACTTTATCCAGGCTTCATCCACCAGTTTCCTCTTGCACTATGAATATTTCATTTCTCCCTCTCTTTTCTTTGTGAGCATATCCACATACACAACTCTATTTCATCATTTAAAAAAATTCTTTGACTCTTTTCTCATTAGATATTTTTCCTCTTTGTAGTCAAAATTATTCTAAATTTATGGATGCTCTTTATTCTTCTTACCTACCCATTCACTCTTCTACCTACTGCAAACTGACTTCTGCTCTCCACCTCACCAGGCTGGTAAAGCCACCAGTGGTAAGATTACCAAATCCGAAGAACACATTTCAGTCTCTACTGAGCATCATTGCTAGGCAGCATTTGACCCTCACAAATAATATTTCTCCTCTAAAATGCCTCTTGGTTCTTTTTTTTTCTTTCTCTCCATTTCTTCCTGGTCTCCTTCAATTGGCTTCTTTCCCTCCAACAGCTTCTTAATATTATGTTCACAAGATTTTTTTTTTCCATCCTCTTCTCTTTGCATCCTACGTTCTTTCTCTGGGCATTTTATCAACACAAATTATTTCAAATGTACCATTGAATTAATAAGTCCCACGTCTCTTTCACTATCCAAACTATTTTCCTGAGTTTCAGATCCATATTTCTATCTGCCTACAAGACATATCACTCTACATAGCCTTCATGCACTATCAACTCAACCTACAAATAACTGGAATAATTGTTATTATCTTCCATCTTGCACTTCTTACTGTATCTTCTAACTTGTTGAATGGTACCACCATCCACTGAGTCACACAAGACACATATCTGAGGACTTCCTTGGTTCCTCTCTTTTCCGTAATTTCCAGTTCAATCAATCAATAATCCCTGTCATGCCTTCACTTTCAATATGTGTTGAAATTGTTTCTACCTCTCGCTCCACTGTCATTCTCTTAGGTGGGTCTTTCAAATCTATCACATGCACTATTGCATTATTGCTTCAATTAATTTCATTAGCCTTCTCTCTTTTAAATCCTTTATCCGTGGTAGTCAGATTAATATTTTATTTAAAAAATAAAAACCTAATCATGTCAGTCTCCAGTTAATATCTTCCAAATTTCCTCCTGGACAGCAGGATAAAATGTAGACTACTTGTCAAATGATAAGTTCTCAGTTATCTGGCCTCTGCTTACCTTTCCAACTTAATTTCTTTAAGAATTCCCCGCATGAACTCTTTAGTCAATAACAACATGTTCTCACCTAATGTAATGCAACTAGGCACTTGCCCTATTATTGCAAGGGGAGATCCAGAGACTTACTCCCTCCATATCTTGGCAGCATTTATTTCTCCTTAGTTAGGTCACAATGCCATCTTGGTCTCATGTAATCTATGAACTAAATTTTGAAACTAATCACCACCAATACAACTCATATATTATAGTTGAAGAAAGAGAGAAAATGAAATAAAATTGGTTGATCTGAATAAATACAAATAAAGTAAGCAAGAAAAGATGATCTCTAGGTAAGACCACTCTAATCAGGGCCTTGGCACCTCTATCTGCAGGAATCAAGATGGGACTCCAGAACTCTGTCTTGCTAAGAATCCTGACTGCCTTCCTCTATCACTCCAAGTCTCACAAACACAACTGGCTTGGCAGCCAACTAGGACAAGTCACCTGCTGTCCTTTACCCTTCTGTACATCGTATAACTCCAAAAGTCTAAGATTTCCAATTTATCCTTCCTCACCGAGGTCCTTATCTTTTTTTGACTATTCTCTGTTTACACTCATCCCTACACCTCCCAAGGCCTTATACTCCTTTACCTTCCTTCTTTTCTCTGAATTTCCCCTCAACCTTCTTGCTCTAACTAGAGCCTGGCTCTACCTGGAAGACACTGGCTTCTCCGTGGTTCTGTCAAGTGAAAGCTGTTTTCTTTTTCACTTCACTTGTACCACCCTGCAAATTCTGAAGGGATCCTCCAACTTCTTGATTGGCAGCCAGAACACCATCCCTTCACCTGTTGCAAAAGTCCTCATATTGAAACTCATCCTTTCAGATTCTCTTCACCATTCCCTCACTTCGTTGTAATCATCTACAAACCCCTAAGACACTCATCCTCGTTCTTTGAAAGTTTGTATTTACTTTGTTATTTTGACTCTTTCAACCTCATGGCTGCCATGATTCTGTGATTTCGGTATTTACATAGATGATCTATATCATGCTCTAGGTTCTCAGCTTTGTATTTCCCCCTATCCAATGATCCTATCAGTACCATATCTCAAACATTCACTCTCATAGTAGTAACATGAACTTTGTCATTACCATTAATTTCTCACTTTCCATACTATCAATTCCAAGAATTCCAAATTCCACTCACCTTCCTCTAATATCCCAGTCCATTCCCTGTGATGCTGTAACTCAAACAATCCTTTGGCTGAACCGATATAATCAATTGATCCCATCCTGTCCTCACTAACCTCATCTCCTTCATTGTTTCACTTTCTTGTTTATCACAGATCCATTTTTATAATCACTCTATGACACATGCCCTCAATAACATGTTGATCCTCTGCTTCATTGTTATCAACTGGAAATGTCCCATTATAATTAAATCCAACCCTCCAATCAGTTTGCCCCTACTCCAGGGCACCTGAACAAGGTAGAGAGAGACACATAAATACTTTGAGTAGTGTAACTTTCGGTGCATGACCTCAAGTGGACCCTTACTGCAGCCAGAAACCCTCCTATATTTATCTTGTGCATTTCCTCTCTCACTCTCCTAGATTACTCTTTCCTCCCTACTTTTCCCTCAAATTTTCACTATCTCCTCATCCTCACTCTCAACTTAGAGCCTTACTCCACTGGAAAAAATGCAAGCTATCAGAAGATAATCTCCACAAACTTCCCACACCACAGTTTTAGCTATCTGTGCATGTGTCCATATACTCTGCTTTCCTGCATACTTTTGATGAACTGTTTATTTTTCTAAGAGCCTCTGTATTTGGATTCTACATCTCATCTTCTATTGCTTACTTAATGAAATGGCTCAAGAAATACTCTTCTATTTCCCTTATATTATCATTTTTACCTTCCCTGTTGAATTGTTGCCATTGGTGTACAAAAGTAAGAAAATATTCTCTTCTGATCTGATATCACATTCTAACTTCTTACCCATTTTTCTGCAAATACTTCAAACATTTTTGTCTGCCTGGTATCTCCAGTTCCACCCTATCATTCCCTCCTATACCTACTTCAGGTGGGCTTTCATTCCAACCACTTCAGCATTTGTGAAGATCACTAATATTGCTTAAACCGTGAATCAACTCTCAGTCTATCCCATGTGACCTATCAGCAGGCATGACTCAGTTATTCACACACATATACTTTAAGCATTCCTTCATTTGACTTCTCTGACTTTATTCTCTCTTGGTTTTTCTCCTACCCTCAAGTTGTACTTTCCCCCTCATTTGGGGAGGATGTAGAGTGTCCTCCTGATCTGCTAATCTTCTAAATATTGGAGTTCTTGGACTTCTCCTCTTTTCTCTTTATACTAACTCCCAGAATATTCTTCTTTATTCCCATGTCTTTCAATATCATCTATGCTCTGAAGAACTAAATATATATCTCCAGCCAGATCTCTCCCCTGAACTCCATACTCATATATACAACTGTCTTTTATTTAGTATCTAATAAGCATCTCACACTTAACATTTCCAATGTCCAACTCTTGATTCTGCTACCCTATCCTTCCCTATAATTTTTCTTCTGCCTCCCTACTCAGTCTTACTCATTTCAGCATATGGTACTTCCATTCTTCTAATCAATTAACTTAAAAACCTTAGAATTATTCCTGAATTCTCTCCCTCCTCCCACTCAATACTTTAGTAATTTCTGTCAGCTCCATTTGAAAATGCATCCTGAATCTGTCCACCAGCCTTCTCCATCACCACTAACACTTTATCCATACCATTATTTTCTTCTGCCTAGATTTTATCAATAGGCTCCTAACTGGTCTCTTTGATTTTACGCTTGCTTCTCTACAACCTATTCTCAACTCGGCAGCCAGAGTTACCTACCTACAGCCTAGGCCAGGTCAGAGAGGCATCATAGACTCATGGCCAACAGCATGGACACTAGAGATAGACATTCTGGCCTCTGCTACTTACTAGCCATGTGACCTTGCATGGGTCACTTAATCTCTCTAGGCCTCTGTTTCCTTATATATAAAATCAGAATGAAAATGTGATCAACATGTAGAGTTGTAATGAAGATTAAGTTACTTGATATTTGTAAAAAAAATTAGGATAATGTCTGGCATGTAAGGATGAGTAAATCAAATAAATAAATATTACTTGTCATCCCAAACCCGTCATTGGCTTCCCTTTCCATTAGTACAGTGGGTTCTCAGATCTTTTGTAATTCCAATCCCTAAAAATCTCTCTGATGTCACTTGCTGACAGTTTTCTCCAATCACATCACTGGAGCTATACCAACATCCTTGTTTTCCTAGAACACAGGAATCTTGCTTGATTGAGGAACTTTGTACTTGATGTTCTCTCAGCCTGGAATGCTACCTCCACACCCCTACCCAGATATCTTTATAGATCACTCCCTCAGTTCCTTTACTCAAATGTCATATTCTCAAATGTCACCTTCTATTATACCCTATGTAAAATATCAATCACCCATGCCTATTCCAGAAGTCACTTCTCCCATACTCTGCTTTATTCATCGCCAAAGGATTTATTGAAAAATAACATAATATACACAAATATCCCTTATTGTCCAAATACATTTATTTAATCCAAATATATTTAACTTATAAATTAAGGTTGGAATAGAATAGATTCCTGCATTTTGGCTAGTAACAAGAGTTCATTTAGTGAGAGAATCATCTGATGATTAAAACAAAAAAATCAAATAAGGACAGTTCCTGAATTCAGAAAAGGCAAGTTTGAAATAAAGGAGCTAGTGAGTCCGGATAGTGAGGAATATTTGTATTTCCTAAGTCAATTGCAATTTCCAGGATGTAGTAACTGTACGATTTTTCTATTGTATTCCAGGGTCTAGAATGAGACCTAAGAAACAGGAGACCTTCATTAATATTTAAATAAATACATAAATAAATAAAACATTTGTAAACAAACTTCAGGTAGTTTTTTCTTCTTTGATCAACTGGTCTTAGGAAGTCCTCAATGAGGTCATAAATACAGGCTGAGGGAATAACGCTGGTGTTGCAGAAGCAGTCACACTGGAAAGATGAGTCCTCTAGTTGTTTAAATCACTTGTGTTCTTAAGAATCATTTGAACCTCTTCCTGTTTGATTTTTTCCACTTGATGTTGGGATGCTGCTAGAACATCTGATTTCCTGGATTGGTGGATCAAACCACTTGGTAATTGGGCAGCTCAACTGAAGCTATGTGCGTTATCTCTGCTAAGGCCCATTAGCAATCCAGGAGCTATCTCAAAAAGAGAAAAGTTAGTTTCTGGCAAAGGAATGTCTTTACATCAAATTCTGAGGTTTTCCATTCCTATTCTCCTTTCAGAGCTTTTCATAAACCCTACATAGCATCTGATCCATTTGGTCATAAAGGCCATGTGATACAGCAAGTATTCCCTGCTCATTGGATCCAATCAGCTGTTATCAGTTTAGTGGACCAGTGTGGTTTCTTGTGGGAAAAAGAGATACATTCCCTAAGGAATAATTTGAGGCAGAAATTTGATGCACTTCTGAAATAAGGTCCTGAAAATGTTTTACTCTCCCTTCCAAGTGAAGGCAAATAACTTCAGTTATTTCCTGTTTACTGGAATAGAGGAAATGCATTTACCAGTTATCAGGGGCTATGTTGAATTGCTCTAGAAAAGCGATCACTTCAAAAACAGCAGCCCCAAAGGAGTCATCCCTGTTTAAGCTTATGATAACTCATTTTCATCTCTTTAGATCTATCTGAATTTTATGAAGCCTAGAAGGTGAGATAAATGAAGATCTGATCAAAATCACCAACTCTGTGTATCTTTTGTGTCTTTTAATGTGGCAATAATCTTTGTGACGCCCTCAGCAAGGTGGTATTGCTGTTACTTAACTATTTTCACAGGGAGAAGACGATCCAAAGTTACTAATTGACCTCTTTTATCATATTACTCTTACTTCCTGTGTCAGAGAATCAATGTATGAATCATGTCAGCTGTCATGTATGTGTATTCCAAGTATATTCTCCAAATCTTAAAAAATAAGGCAACATGAGTTTGAAATCTCTTCCTGCTTTCCCTTGTGCCCACCTTGAAATGGATTTAGAATAAATCTCCATTTATCACCTGACTTGCATAAGTCCTCACTCTGCCTGGCATTCTGAGTTCCCAGAGTTCAGTTTTAGCTCATAGATGCTGTCTAATAATTAGCAAAAGTTCTGGGTACTTCTCTTTCCTTACTGCACCTTTTACCTTAGTAAATAGTCATAGATTCCTTTAGGGAAGGCTGAGGGAAGATTTTCAACACACTCTTATGGTATCATTGTGGAGTCCCTCCACATGGTCTTTATAATTCAAGGGGATCTAGGTTTTGGAATTAACTTGGGTAAGATTAAATAAAAGGCCACAATTCTATCATGTTGAATTAGTCCTCTGTATGCAATGCTAGAATTTTCTTTGCCCCCCGCAGCATAATTATACCTTTAGTTGACTGGCCTTTATTTCAGTCTTAGGAATCCTATGAATAATTAACTACCTTCAAGTTATTTCAGGTCAAACAGTTCTGGTTGTCACTTCAGTGTTGCTGTCTTTTGGAGTATAAGTATGAGTAAATGACACTACTTGGTCAGTGCACCCTGAGACTTCATTGGCCGATTTCCCTCCTTAATCTCTGGCCTAAAAAACACAATCACTACGGTATCTGTTCAAGGATGCCAGACCTTCCCTTCACCATTGTAACTTATAATTTAGTGATGAAGAGGGTACCTCTGAACTCTCTCAAAGGACATAGATAGGAGAATCATTCTTGACAAATTCACTGTAACATTCCCTAAAGACAACACAAAATCCAGCTTTCAGGCAATGAAATGAATACACAGTAAGAATCCCTTTAGTTTCCACAGCCAGTACCTTGCTTCCACAACTGTGAGTAAGTGCAACCATTTTAATAAATCCAGCAAATACAAAAATTATATTTCTTCACTTTTAGTCTAACGCTTAGAATCCATTGTCATCCATATCTCAGGGTTGGTCTTTTTTCTGGAATAAACTAAAGAAAAAAATAAAAACTCTTGAAAGTATATTAGAGAAAGCATTTTCCCTCTAGGTTTCAATTTTTATTTCTCCCAGAGCCTGCTGATCTAGTTAAAGATCTGGGAGCAATGGTAGCTAGTAGGGATGAAGTGTGGAGAGGAAGGATATCCCCTTGCAAGACACTATTCCAGATAAGCTTGTAACTAGGCCTTTGAGCAATGCAGGGCCAGCCTCTTCACAAAGGGCAAGAAAGTCAGCTTCTGCTGGCGGGCTTGCTAGGGCTTACATCACCTGGTTATTAACAAGTTGCCTGAATATTCCCAATCACTATCCTAATTCTCAAGATCTCTCTCTTCCCCAATAAATCACCTAACATAATGAATTTAATTTGTGTTACAACTGAATAATAAAAAGGATCAGAATCTTAAGTTAACTTTTTGCTACACCAGACTTGAGGCAAAGATGTTAAGATAATCTGTAAGTTAGTTTTAGGAAACTTTATCTTCTCTGATGACGACTTGAGGCAAGATTTCAAAATGTTGACCTTATCACTTTCTACCTTTAAATTCTCTATTCTAGCCTACAGGCTTTCTATTCCTTTTGACCCAGTAATGGTCTGTCCTAACAGTAACTTTGTCCACCTGTGCTTTGCCTTTATTCAGCATCTCATACCAGTCCTTTCTTCTAATGGTAAGTGACTTCTCACCACCTTAAGATCCAAATAGTTGATGTACCATTCCCAAATTCCCATTTTCCTGAAGGTCTATTGCATTTAACCAATTCTGCTATCAATTACTATGTTGGTCAGTGTCAAGTTTTTGACAAAAGAATCTACTTTAGCTGGTTTAAAGAGACACACATTTGATACAAAGATTTAAGAATTTACAGAGTTGTTGGAAGGGCTAGAGAAGAGATGAGATGGGTTCCTGGAAACAACATCCCATCCCCCAATCATTCATTTTCTCCTGAGTTTGCCCTCTCCCTTGTAAGAAGCTGACAATCAAGAAACTGCTATTTCTTCTACTAACTGTTAAGACACACTATGTCCACCATGTTTGGCAAAGCTGTTGCTCCTTCTACAGTTAACTGATAAATCAAAAAGCTGCTAAGTATGCCATCTCTGCCATGATCTGAGTCAACAAAATAGATATATTACCCCATGCTTATCTCCGTGATTCAGTTCCTAATTTAGATCTCATGGGAGTGTGCTTGAAAGGTAGAATCAAAATCAGTTCCAAAATCCTATCAACAAGTGGAAGAAGGAATTGTTAATTTGGTCTTCTATGTTCTACAATCTGTAAAGGGTTGGAATGGGTATTGGCAGAACCAACCCAAGAATCCATGAGACTTTTAACACAAATTTTGGGCTGCTGCTTACCATTATGAATGCAGCATTATAGACTCTACTCTTCCCATATGCTTGCCTCCAACTGCTTTAATGAAATGTCCCAGTCCCTGACAGTTACTCCTACTCTGGACTACAGCTTTTCCATCTCTCTTAAATAATTGTACTAGTGACCTTACTTAATAACATTACACTATCAGTTCTCATCATTTCTGACTCATGGATTAGTCTTATTGTCCTAGCAGTCCTTCTCTCTTTTCCAGTATCAACCAAGATTGCACCTGGTTCTAAACTCTTCATAGTTGAGGTGATGCCGGAGATGTCAAAATAGAAGAATGGATGAGTGAATATACGGAAGAATGTGCTGCGGAAAGAAATTGTGTGACGTGTTGTTTAGCATTTGTTTGCCAAATAAAGTGGGAAAAACATTATTTGCTGAGAGTGAGAAAAATAGAAATGAGTTCTAGGGTTTGGAGAGAATGAGAAGAATCAGAATACTGTGGAAGATATTTCTAATGACTGCTAAATTTTTCAGTTCTTCTTCTGACTCGTCCTTCTATCTAACTTTCCCTCATGTACAGAACCCTGAAGTCTTGTGACAGAAGAATTATTAAAGGACAAAGACTCTGTCAGTCTGGCAACAAAGATATGCCCTACCCAAATGAACTAGCATGAAATCTAATTATTTGTTATTTTTCATTTCTTTGTTATTTTAAGCCAATTATGCTTTGGGTATATTTGTTTCTGAAGCAAAACAAAGCCTATTCTGTCTTTTTTAAACAATAACTCAGCTAACTGTCACAGAGATTCAATGCAGTTGCTGATAAAAAGAGAAAACCCTGCTGTATTTTTAAAAAACTGTAATTGATATTGCTACTCGCTTATTGAAAACTTATTTACTTTTTTTCCTAAAAGAAATGCTTGATAGACTAGGTATGTAGGTATGCAATATACCGTGGGGAGAATATACCCAAGATTGTGCATATATTTGGAAGCTATTGCAGAAGGCTAAGGAGGCAAGGAATTTTAAGCCCTTAGTAAAATCATTGTTGAAATGAATGTGATACCCAGGATATAAAAAACTAAAGCCAGGGAGGACCTGAAAGACGAGGAGAAAATATCTTTATAAAAGAACTGAAAATCATTATGAAAATGAAAATCTCGTTCAATAGGGGAAAAGGGATGAATTGAGTGTATAATATTGTTGTTATAAAAGAATTTTGTGGTACAAGATATGGAACGAAAGCATTTCAAGTGATATTGATACCTAAGGAATGACTACACAAAGAGGACAATACAATGGAGAGATGCAAAAGTTATTGAAATAGACGATTTGTATGGAGTTTGAGGAGTTGTGGATGAGGAGAGTCATTAACATGAAAAACATTGATATTACCCATTTTGAACACAGAAAATGCTCTAGAGCGTATCCCTCTGAGACACACTAGATTATACCATGCAAAATACTACACTTTTAGTTTTCCTGAATTATATTTCCCATTCAATACTAAATCTTTTAATTTGACTTCCAAAAAAATGAGAACAAAAATTTTATATTTTATAATCAATGTTTTGATCATGAACTTATCTCATGAAATTGCCCATGTGATAAAAAATGTACACAATAGAACTTTTTCTACACTTTTCTGTCCTCCTCTAAATTTCTTCTTTACTTTTAAAAGTAGCTCAATACTTTACCAGGATATTTTTTAAAAATTGCGTATACTTTAAAAAATGTCAGTTAGAAAAAGAGTATTTTCTCCTCAATACTATCCTAAGATATGTCTATGTACCTCAAATACAGCATTTAAAGCATAAGATGAGTACTTCTAGAAGTCATATGGCCCACTATTTGATATTAATAATGATTGCTTTGTATAAAGTGGAGCCACATTACAATATATGACAACTATTCAATGGAGTAATTTGTAGCCAGACGCCAATACAAATCTAAATTAGGATGAAAATAGCATAACTACAAATGGGATGAAATGAAGACAATTGCTAATAGAATTATGATCTCATTCATCAATTCCCAAATGCTACTCGGCTTTTCTTGCCAGCAGGTTCTTTTCAGGATTTGAAACCAGAGACCTCTATTATTAATCTGTTATGCTTTTTAACTTTTAACAAAGGAGAAAGACGATGATATTAACCCAAATTATGAGATTTCTCTCTCTGAGTTCCTATCATGTAAGTTTTGACTCTAAAATTTTTATCTTTGTTTATCAATTGGAATACGTTTGCATCTATGTTTATTTGTAAGCCAGTTCATAAAATGGGGACAAGATCCATTCACTGTTGTTATTTTCTCTGACTTCAGAAATAGATAATCACTCAGTTAGATTCCTCCCACTTCCCATCACTGGAATCTTATATCTAAATCCCAGTGGAAATAACACATAGCGGGTGAGTGATGGCAATTTAATTTATGTAATGGTGGACTAGGTAATAAAAATGAGTCTTTGGCCTGCTGTATCTGATGGAATGGAAAAACTAAAACATCCTTTCTAGGTATTAGGAAGAAAAAAAAAGGAAAAGCATTGCAAAGTCAGAGATATGCTGCATATGTGGGTTATTTTAGGACAGTGGTTTATTTATCTTCTTAGCCCCTTGGTTCTCGTGAGGTGGCATACCGCACAATAACTTTCTAAATCTAACTGTCCTGCTTTCTAAACTAAGATGGTTACAGCTTTCTATCACAGCACACTGTGCCTTGTAATTAATTCATTTGAACTTGAACTGATGGAAAGGGGACTTGCTGAAAAAGGAAGATTTTAGTAGTATTGAGAAATGTGTTAAAATAAAGTCACTTGAATGTATAGGAACAAAGTGGTATATTTTAAAGAATAATGAAAATGTCAGCTGGACAAACATGAAGTTTTTTTTTTTTTTAAAGATTTTATTTTTTCCTTTTTTCTCCCCAAAGCCCTCCGGTACATAGTTGTGTATTCTTCGTTGTGGGTCCTTCTAGTTGTGGCATGTGGGACGCTGCCTCAGCGTGGTTTGATGAGCAGTGCCATGTCCGCGCCCAGGATTCGAACTAACGAAACACTGGGCCACCTGCAGTGGAGCGCGCGAACTTAACCACTCGGCCACGGGGCCAGCCCCAAACATGAAGATTTTTAACATAGAAATATAGGCTAGTTGAAGACACATTTATCAGTTTAGTTTGTAAGGATGGTAAAGGAGAAATTAACTACAAAGTCTGTATTAATATAATGTCAAAACATTCCATCAATGTTTTTTGTTTCAGTCAATCATTGGAATAAATAGTTCATTTAAGGAAATCCATTTTAACAGTGAAATCAATACATATTTGATTGAACGTTTTACTTTTTAAATGTCATATAGTAAATCCTATAAGAAATTGGTAGAACAGAAAAATGTCACACAGGAAGAGAATCAACATAACATGATGAAAATCACCAACAACAATGTCTACTGTTACAAAGCCTGCTGTTCTAGAGAAAAAGAAAAACAGATGAGTTCCAAGGCTGCTGTTTATTAAGAAACTCTGAACAGTAACATCCAGTTTAACACGTTAATTATAGCTAATGTCAAGCAACGCAACAGGAAAAACTAATTAAACTAAATATTTCATTCGTTTCAGAAAGACATGTCAGCGTAATTTAGTCTGTTATTCACTTAGGATGTACAGAGGAAATAGAGACTACAGTCCTAGCTGAGAAGAAGGCATGAAACTTCACATCTCCATGCATTGCTTTTGTCCTTTCAAGTCTAAATTCCCCCCAAATTCCTAGATCTGAAACAGGCAAAAGAAGGTGGAAGCCTGAAAGAGTGACATGCCATGCCTCCTTATTCATAAAAGAAAAATTCAAGCTGATAATTATACACACAATGAACAACACACTCCTCCTGACATAGAGCTTTCTGAAAGGGAAAAATAGGCTGTTTGCACTCATGGCTACCTCTCTGAACTTCAAAGAAAAATATACATCCTATTTAGGGTGGCCATGGTACAATTTAACTCACACAATCTAGAACAGTGCTTTTCTAACTTTAATGCGCATACAGGTCTCAGGTAGGGTCTGAGATGAGATTTTTGTATTTCCAACGAGCCCCCAGGTGATACTACTGCTACTGGTCCCTGACACTTCAAGTGTGAGTTCCAATGTAAACCAGGTAAGATAGAAGAATGTTAAACCTAGAAGCCATCTTAGGTGACATTCAGTGTAACTTCTCATTTTACAGCTGAAGAAATGAAATCACAGAGCAATATGATGACATAGTTCTCACAATTCTTTATTAACTGACCAGATATTAAAACTCAAAACTCCCGACTCCTCGTCTAGTGTTCTTTTCCACAGGCAATGGATAGAAACTACCTAGACTCATAGTCCTCAACTCTGTGATAGGATTCATATGAGGGGTTTTTTAATTTAAAATTGCCGGTTTTGAAAGCCAATTTGAGACACCATTTCAAAATAGTGTTTCTCTTGGCAGTATTTTAAAATTCTTGTCTCTCTGGCTTCAGCTCCCCACTCAACTTTTGTCTATTAACCGTTTGCTTTCACAACAAAGTTCATCTAAAATAGACGTTTATCTTTTACTAGCACACATCTTTGTTAAATATGTCATCCATGTGTGAAACATCTTAAAAATATGTCTGCACAAGTAAGTTGAAACTACGAAACTACAAAAGGTTGAATTTGACCTTCACTCATTGGACTCATTTAACAAGCAATTATTGGGCAATTAGTTAAGCAATATTTCCAAAGAAGTACAAAGCATGACATTTACTCTCACAGAGCTTTTAATAAGACATAGATGCAGGAAAGAATTAAATAATAACACATAATATATGTTTAGAAAGCTCAGAGCAGATAGAAAGAAAAGAGAAATGTTGGAGAGATTTGAGAAAGTAAACTAAGTAAAATTTAAATTGAGCCATGAAGGACAGAGTAGATATATAAGAAGAAAGGAATCACGGTGAAAAAAATACCACCTTGCAAAGAAAGTACATAAAATTCAGGATTAAATGGAGAAAAGCTAAAACAGAGTGCAAAAGCAAAGCGAGAATGCTTGAACTCTGCACTCATTCCTCTTTCTGCTGTTCCACGTAGGGACCACTTGGCAGTAGAGGAGATACCAGGGTGTCTTACTGTCTCAGGCATCTATAATTTCTCTGAGCAAGGAGGACATTGATGAGGGCACCTCATCATACTGCACTGGGACCCAGCATATAATCTATCATGATGAACGTTTTCATGGGCTCTTGAGAACATAGCACATTCTGCATTTGTTATCTATATTGTTAAATAAATGAAAATGTAAATATTCAATCACGCCAAGTTGGTTGATGATATTGCCCAAATCTTCTATATCCATACTGTTTTTTAGTATATTTATGCTATCGATTACTGAGAAGGGAGTGCTAAAATATCTAACTTTATTTATGGATTAATTTTAATTTAAATTTTAGTCAATTTTTGCTTCATTCATACTGAAACTCTGCTAATAGGTGGCTAGGTATTTAGGGCTGTATGTCTTCTCGATGAATGGACCATTTTATCATTATAAAATGACTCTTTGTTTCTGGTAATCCTTTGTTTTTAAGATCATTTTCCTGGATGTTAAAATACTACTTCAGGTTTCTTATGGTTAGTATTTTCATAGCTTGTCTTTCCATTCTGTCACTTCTAGCCAATGTGTGTCTGTATTTAAACAGCATTATTCAGTGTCTGCAAACAAAATTTTCATTTGAAGATCAAGAACCAATTCCAGCTACACCTACGAGACTTCCGGGATTAGTTAGTCCAGCCAGACTGAGTTCTTCCTTAGACAGCCTTTTCAGAGAATTTTGTTTGGCTTTCTTAAGCCAGCACCTGTCAGAGGATATTTTTATCTAGTTTATTTTTTTCTGGATAAAACTTTTATGATCAATGATGAATACATTCTTTCTTTTTTCTTTTTTTTTTTTTTTGAGGAAGATTAGCCCTCAGCTAACTACTGCCAGTCCTCCTCTTTTTGCTGAGGAAGCCTGGCTCTGAGCTACCTTCCGTGCCCATCTTCCTCTAGTTTATACGTGGGACGCCTACCACAGCATGGCATGCCAAGCAGTGCCATGTCCGCACCCGGGATCTGAACCAGCGAACCCGGGGCTGCCGAGAAGCGGAACGTGCGAACTTAACCGCTGCGTCACCGGGCCGGCCCCTGAATACATTCTTTCTTGCTCCAGAGTTATATGGTGAGCATCCGTTAATATGTGGGTTCTCTCTCTCTCTCAACTTTAAACAGTCGACGGTAGAATTTTTATTTTTTCTGTGTGGTGTGGTTCAGCACCTGGTTCAATCAGTGCCCTCAAAATATACATCAAGTAAGTGTGTTGCATGCATGACATTAACAATCATGGAATAATTCATTTGATTAATCTGGCATATGTGAAAGTAAGTGAACTCCAGAATTTCAGAAATAAAATTCAAGGCCTTATGGAAAGGTTACCTGAATTTAAGCTACAGTTTCTCCTTCGGATGTTCCACATTTATCCTCTAATCCTTGTCTCTGCAATGTGAACTGATTCATTTCCCTTCTCTTTAATTAGCCTCTCCCTTCCTGGGTTTTACTCAGTGACTCATATAACACTTAAATCCCTCCCCTTAATGCCAAACCCTCCCTAATTCTTTCTCCCTCACATCTGTATTAGCTTCCTCCACATTTGTTGATACTCCCAACATGAATTATTAGTCAGTTAGACTTGAGGTGGTCAACCCTGCCTCACTCCCCAGTTCTATCAGGTCAATCTGTTCCTTTAGCAGACCTACAACCAACAGTGTTTAGTAAAAGTTTTTGTTTTTGTTTTCTGTTTTGGGGGATTTATTTTTGCTGAGGAAGATCAGCCCTGAGCTAACATCTTTGCCAGTCTACCTCCATTTTATATTTGGGTCACTGCCACAGTGAATGGTGTAGACAGGCAACTGGGGCCCGTGAACCTGGGCCACCTAAGCCGAGTGTGCTGAACTTAACCACTAAACCATGGCTTAGCTACCGTTTTCTGGGTTTTAAAATAGATATATAAAGAAGCAATCCTCTGACCTTGCCAAATAGCCTTTTATAAAGTTGATGTTAAAACTGTTCTTGTGCGAAGAGAGACAAGGTAAGACTACGTCACATGGTTAGAACGTCATCCTAGGGAGGCGCTGAGTGTCAATTCTGAATCTAGAACAAGGCTGGCTAATCTTGCCCAAGAGTTGCATAGCTCTGGGTTCAAAGTTGGTGGAGTAACTCTGGGAAAATTATTTAACCCCTATGTGACTCATTTAGATCATTTAAAAAAATGGGAATCTGTATACTTATCTTAAAGGTATGTTAGGCTTAAATGTGATATTAACATAAAGCATCTATCAATGTTGTTATAATAGTAGACAGGGTATAAGCAGTAGTTACATTAGTAATGAACTCTATTTCTTTTTCCTAGTAAGCAGACATATTCAGGCACGTCTGGAGGGTGAGCCATGCAACTTTGCCAGGTGACATCAGCAGGGTGGGCCTCAAAGAAGTGAATTCATGCCAAGGAAAAGGGACAGAATCTTCATGATCCTTGTCCAAAGGAAAGGGTTCTTCTATGGGAAAGAGTACATTTAGCCCACTATATATGATCCTTGTCTTCTTACCAGTCCTTCTGAATTCATGCCAATTCTCTAGGGAAAGAGGTTTATCAGAAAGGAACATTGGAAACCAGATGGCCATCCCATTAAATATCTCCACGGATATAGACAGCATTTGAAACCTATACACAAACAGGGCTGAAGATAAAGCTAACTCATATGCACGTCTCATTGGAAGCATATTGGAAAGTTGACCAGAGAAGAAAGGGAACAGTGCCCAACACATAAGAAAGGTGGAAGGAACAGAGAATATGGATCCTAGCGTCCCAGTCCGCGAGCCAACTGTACTTTAAAGAAGTTAAAATCTCCCTTCTCATCCTCCATCTATGGTACACACAGGACATTTCTAAAAAATCAGATTTAGGAGCTACACTGCAGACCTCTAAAGCACAATCTCGTAATGGCACACTCCCATGCGTATTGTAAGCCAATGGTGGGAGATAAAGGAGAGATAATGTTTGAAGTGAAGTGGTAGCTAAAAGGACTACTGCACTGAGCACACTCAGGGAATCAATATACCAGCTTAAAGAAAATTGAGAGATCGCCTGTTCTCAAAATCTGTGACATGGCACTGGACAAAATAAATACCAGTTTATGTATTTCTGATACTGTTGTAACTTCAAGATAGAGTGACTTGAATAAACATAGGTTATACATCTGGGAAGTGTCCATGGGACATTACTTTTAAAATAAAAATAGTAATGAATAATTTAAATTATTGATTGTAAGCAGGGCAAACAAATACAAAGCATTTACTACTTCTAAATTCACTAAAGTGAATTCCCTAAGAGAGTAGACTAGAGTATATACATTCAAATTGAATCTTGAGCTTGGAAAATGCCAAATGCTCCCATTTTTAAATTCTTGCTAACAGGAAAATTAGAGTTTAGTCTGATTTCTAGGAAACATTATCACACATCATAACATCATTCAAACATACTTTATAGGGCCTTATCTCTTTCACCTTATTTCAACTGACATGATTAAATTAAACATTTCCAAGAGTGTGTCCCAATAAACAATATTCTGAAAAAATAAAATTTAAAAATGATTTTATGGTTAAATAAGTTTGGGAAATTCACATTATATCCATGTCTTAATACTTGGTGATTTGAGATAGCCACTAGTACATTAGAATCCCAAAGAAGTACTACAATAAAGAAAACAATAAGTTTAACCCAAAATTTCCAAAATCCATCAACCATGGAACTCAGTTATTTGAAATAATATCCTTTAAAAACCTGGGAAACTCATGTTTGAAAAATGCTGATATCAGTGTATTTTTTGCACCATCCTAAGTTCTAGTCAGTTGTGTTTCTATGTTTTATTTTCTTAATTTGTAACAAGGGCTTAATTTTAACTCTCATCTCATAGAGTTATCAAGACTGATAAAAGATGAAAATGTGAGAAGATCCACATATTACTTGGTGCATGGTCACCACTCAGTAAAAAAAGAGTTCAGTTACTTTAGCACAACTAATAATAATGTGTAGCTGAGTCAGTTGGATATTGATACTAAAAAAGACATACCTTTAGAATAATTATTTTGAAACTAATCTTTACTTTTATCCACAGTTAAAAAGAAATATACATATACATATATATGTATATATATATAACATTGCAACTAGAACCCACATATATATATACAATGTAACTAAAAGAAAAGTTCCAAAAAACACACTTACTGTCATTCCTCCTTCAATGAATTCTATATTCTATTCTATAATATTCTAGTCTACAACTTCATTTTAAATCTCATTGCGTCCCAATAAACTGATTTTGAAAATGCTAATTTGAAAAACTCAGCTCTAAAAGAGTTCAACATTCACAGCAAAATTATATGAACTAATTAGGGGACAACACTATCTGTCTTTAGTGCATAAGGCTGGAAGTGGCCAGTGTGACATGGGAGGATTTGCTCCACACTCACAAATCACAAATTCTATTAGAAAATTCATCCATGGGGTTGGTGTTCAGAATGTGTTTCTGAAAATGAGAAGTAGTTACAGTGATCTATCTTATTTAGAGATTCGCATAGACCAGCAAATGTGTTTAAAAGGCTATACTTGGTCAAAGGTCCTATTAGAAATGAATATTCTAATTGTCATAGTACTCAGTATTAAATTTAAAAACTTTTAAAAAATAGAGTCCTGCATCCTTTGACAGTCAGAAATTCTTCCATATGTTTGCATCACAGATAATTTTATCAGATTTTTAAATCCATGTTTTAGATATAGATCCTTAATTTATGGTCTTTGTGTTACAAGAAAGCAAAATTGTACAGAATTTTCATATGTCAAAGATGATGGGTAAATTAGCATTTTTCTTCCATTGGAAGATTCTTTGATTGACAGATTGATAAGCAATGTTTATTCATTAAAAAACAGTCATACTGAATTTCCAGACAGTGCCCTAAGGAAAAAGAAAATATACATATATATATAAATTAGATCCCAAGTAAATATTTACTCTCTGTGAATACCTCCAACATTTCCTGAAAAAAAAAAAGGAAAAAAACCCAACAACAAAAATCATAAATCAAAGGCAAAGGATTCAGATGTTCAGAGAAAAATCTAATAAATAAATAAATGCATTTTTAAAAGTCTCCAACTTTGGGTAGCTAAATTGATTTATAATCTCTAATTTGTCACGCTGTTCTGTGGAGCAGGGCATATAAATCTACAAAGCTTGCTCAGCATTTATAATTATGTCTCTGTACAATGCTGAATACAAACAGTCTCACCACTATGCAGAGGGGAAAAGAGAAACATGTTGAAAGTAAACAAAGTATAGCACACATAAGCATGTAGATGCTACCGTACACGATAAAAATATGTGCATCACCCGGGCTTCATAGGGGTGCTCACTGTTTATCTTTATGTTCACGTCCTTAACTGAAGTTCCATGGAATACGCCTTCCTATTAACTATTCAGACTAAGTCTCCTTCCTCTGAAGGGACTGGTGGGAATGCTTCCAAATACATGACTATACAGCTTCAGATTGTAAAAGAAGGCTGGATTTCAGGCAAATCCTGCAGAGAAAGAGCCAGTGAATGTGGCCATTTTGAATGTTCCTGGCATGATCGTTGTTTATTAATCTGCATGTTGCAAAATTTTGAATGGGATCATCATTGATTATTCTATTTTGCTGTTGTTCACCAATAGCTATAAGGAGTTGTCCCTTTTACCTAGGGGTCCAAAGAGAATGTCCGAGGAATGAGAAGACATAAAGTTTGAACTTAGGAATTCTTCTTGTCAGAATTTGTCCAAATGTCAAATAAATACTATATGAATGAAACGTGGCCCCAGGAGTCTTTTCAGAGACTGCTAACTTTAATCAAGTTTCATATAACTCTTTCTATACAAATGAATAACTATCTAATTTGCAAATACCTCCCAAACAGAATAGCATTGATTTTTAGGCAACTCATTCTAGTGTTTCAAAAGATTTCTGGAACTGCCTACTACTTTAATCCAAAGAGGCATTCTTACAGATAATACTTTGATTACCAGAAAAGATGGGCAGTATGTTATCTATTAGACTGTAAGTGCAAGATAGTATCAATGCAAAAATAATAGGCGTTCTTAATCTGTTTTATTTTTATTCTTCCATGGATTAATCACACCACTGGCCGTAGGATTCACTAATAGTGTCTTGCAACAAATGTCGCTGTCATTTATGATCTGTGGCACTGATCCCCAATTCAAATGAAATATTTCCACATAAACCTCAGAAATGGTTATGGAAGTTGTACTTCTTAGTCTAGATTAAGACAAAAATCTCAGTTTATAAGTAAAAGGCAATATCATGGCCCCACAGCTACAATTTCTTTACTTGTAAATTCCAAAAAAAGCCATTAAAATTGATTTAATTTAAAGCTGTACTATATTAAAAATAAGAAAATCCAAGTAAGACTTGGGGGAAAATATTTCTAAATACTGAACATGATGTTTATATTTAAGGAGGAAGAGAAAGTAAATCATTATTTAAGGAACAATTGCATGAATTAATAACAAGTAATGATAATTTAATTGCAGAATTTTCAGAAAAAAGGTTAAGAAAACTAAAGAGATTTTATGAGTTAAAGTATTAATTAAACAAAATCTAGAATAGATCAAAATGCAAATTCAGAAAACACTATAGATAAGATTTTTCTTTAAGTAAGAAATAGTACATTTTACAGAATAGCATAAGGGATGTTGATGTTAGAATTCACAAGTAGCTTACTATCACCTACAGAATAAGATCAAATTAACAACTTTTTTAAAAAAATGATTAAACAGTTGGTCACCTAAAAGAACCAATAGCTATGGATGACCCAAAAGAGAATTATAGAACAACAAATGGCAAGAATTATCAATAAAAGTCACCCTGTCACTAATGTCATTACTTATGTAAAAGAGTGAAATGACATTGAAATCTGGGGGGATGAATTGACGCACAGGAACACTGCAGATTGAGAGTATGGAGATCATGCTTTATATTTTTCTTGTTTACCCCCAGCACTTAGCATCGTATTGGGCACACAGTAGGGGATGAATAAATACTTAGAGAGAAATTGATCCACCCACAAATAAGTGCATTAGGTGGATAATTAGTTGCCATGGCAAAACTAGTCTCCTGGTGTAGTTTTCTACGCTGATTGAAATCAAAGAGGGGGATATATAAAGGGGATCCTCAGACTTTAAAATTTTTTCTTTGAAGTAACTCCAAGCATTATATTGATTACAATTTTACCAGAGAAGAATCAACTATTCATTATTACCATACCATATGATCAGTTCTGATTTTGATAAAAGCAAGTGTATTTGTTAGAAGTAAATTTCTATAATTACAGGCAATAGTATTAACTCATAAATACTGAATTTAATACTTTCTTTTACTGATGCTTTGCTTGTCTTCCAGATTCCTTCGTTTCACTCACTGTGCCTCCACCAAAATTTCTAGCTATTCCAAACCTCGCATTCGAGCAGACCACCAACTTTGTTTCAGTACAATGGATCTCTTTCAGCCCACATTCTTAGGTTAGGCTGTATAAGTGATAACTTCACAACCACCTTTATCTCTACCCTAGACCCCACCAAACAAGCACTACCATCCCCAACACACACACACGCCACCCTAAACCTTGGATCAATTCTCAATGGTGGGCTTTTACCATTCAGCGTCTGAGCTCTTTCTTTGCAGCACAAATACATCTAGAGAAAGATGCAAAAATCATTGTTTTGTCTTTGCTATCCAATTTTAATCTGGCTCCTTTACTATTCTCAACAATCCTGTTCCTTCCTGATGAAATTTAAGGCTCCTCCAGACCTTTATTTGTCCTCCTATTCTTTTACATTTCCCTGTAGCAAAACCATCATTCTGAGATGTTCTTACCTCATATTTCCATGAAAAGCCTTCCTACCTGAAGGTCTTCATTTATCTTCTCTATATGGGCATAAATCTGCACCTAAGCCATTCATTCCTCCATGCGCTCAATGAGTAATCACCAAGTGCTTACCCTGTACTGGCTTCTGTTTTGACAGATACAATGGTGAACAGGAAAAGTAATGACCTCAGAGAACTTACCTGCTAGTGGGATAGAAAGGAGATTACAATAAAGTGTTACAAATGCCATGAGTAGAATATACAGGATGGTGTGGAAGCACATAGCACTGGCACCCAACCTGGAACCGCTTGTATGAGTAGTGATAGCTTCCTAGAGTAAGTGACATCCAAGACAAGATCTGAAGTGTCAGTAAGAGTTAGCCAGGAAAATGGAGTGAGATGGGATGGGGAATGAGTTCCAGGCATAAGAAAGAGTACGTTCACAAGACAGAACAGAGACAGAGAGAAGCAAGGGATTCACTCTGGCTAAACTGCAAGATGTGAAGATGGAATGATAAGAGACGTTCCTGGAGAAGTCAGAAGGGCATGGGAAGCGTAAAACATACTTTTTATGAAGAGACCTTGGAGTAAACAGATCTGGTTTATACAAGTCATAGGTTAAGGGTTAAATGAGATAATGTCTGACACAGTTAGGTATTTAATACTTTTAAAAAGCTAATATTGGGCATATTGAGGAGCTTGTATGCTATGCAGAGCCCAGTAGGAAGCTATGGAAGTATTTTAACCAAGGGAATGACATGACTTGATTCATGTCTTAGTACTGCCTTGTGTATTGGAGGAGAAAGGTGGAAAGGACCAAAATTAGTATCAAAGGCATCAGTTCTGCGGCTTTCTACAACAGCCTAGGCAAAAATTATAGTGACTTGAATAAGTGGTGGTAGTAGAGGTGAGAAGACATAGATGGATTTAGTAGATATTTAGGAAACAAAACCAAGAGAAGATGTAATAGATGAGATGTGAGAGGAGAAGGAGAAATATGGAGCAAGGACAACAGTGAAATTCCTGGCTTGTCTAACCGGGTGGGGAATGGGCTCTTACAGAGATACAGAACACTGGAAGAAGAGAAGAATTGGGGATGTTGGCACTAAATGGCTTTAGCGATAGATCCATTGAGTTTGAAGCTTCTGTGGGATCTAGTATCCAGTCTGCAGGTCAAGAGAGAGATCTGGGCTATTAACCCAAATTGGGATTCACATGCATCAGGACAACAGCTGAAGCCACAGGAGCAATGCATAAGAGTATAGACTGAGTCAGAAGAGAAAAGAGGAGAAAGAGCAGAACCTGAGAGATAAGAAGAAAGCCAGAAGAATTGTGTCATGAAAGCCAAAGGAAAATAATGTTTTAAGAGGGGAAGAAGGTGACAGCAATTTGATTTGGTAACAAAAGGGATTAATAATCTTGACAAAAGCTATGTCGCTGGAGTCATGGAACAGGGAGAGTGTGGAGCTGGGAATAAGAAGGAAGATGTAGTAAGAATAAGGGAGGAAAATTCTGTTTAAAGGCTTGGTTTTGAAGAGGAAAAGAGAGAGGGCCTGTAGCTGAGAGGGCCCAATAAGGAAAAATATCTTGTGGATGGGGAGATCACAGTATGTTTACAGGGCCAGGCAAGGAGCCAGGTCAGGGGGCTGCTTGAGAATGAAAACCCCAAGGGCAATAATTAATGAGACAAGTTTTTAGAAGAGACGGAAAAAGATGCACTAAAGGATCCAGATCAAGAGGTTAACCCGGGAAAGAGGAGAGATACATCTTATCCCTTCACCTGTGCTTTAAATCCTTCAAACTTCATAGAGATCCTCCCATTTGGATACTTTACTTACAGTTATGTAGAGAAATCACCTCATTTAGGGGAGAAAAATCACTCTGTATCCTCTGCTTCCTCTGGTTACTGACACTATGTCTTTTATACATAGCTTCAAATATGTTGTCTCTACCCACTAACTCCATATTCATCCTCACCTTGATTTTATTCCTTTTCACACCACAATTAGGATTTTGTTCCTTTTCCTGCAGTTATTCTAAATATCTCTATTAAAAGTCAACAGTTAGAACTCCTTGTCTCAAGGGACTTTTCTTCCCTTCCTTTCTTCCTTGATTTCATATTAAAAAGGCCAATACTTTTATTGGGTCTTTCTCATAACTTCCTTCTACTTTGACTTCCATGACAATATTTTGGAACATCCCCTCCTTTTCCAAGAGCCCCCTCTCCTAATGGTGGTCATCACCAATCCATTCATCCATCACCCTCTACTTTTCTCTCTCTACCCCGGTTTCTTCAGTGAGCTTATTCACCTGGACCTTTAACTTTTATCTTAATGCCCTCTCCCAAATCAACGTCACCATCCTAACTTCTGATTTGTAACTGCAACCACCTTTATACCATTCCCCACAGATATCCCCAATTATATCTCATTAGGCCAGGCACTGACTTCATCATCATTCTCTCTTAGCAATTCCTTCCCCAGTTTCTCCACTTCTGTTACTGGAAACACCATACTGCAGGCACCAAATATGGGAGCCATAGTGGACTCTGCTATCTTTCATTTCTATTATCTAAACTACCACCAAATCCTATGCATTAATAGCATATCCCCTGTTTGACTCTTTCTTCGCATGTTCCCTGCCTGCACCCTAGTCATAGCTCTAACGAGCTCCCATATAGAAGTTACAAGATCTCCTAACTTTGGTGTTCCCAAAGTCAAGTCAACATGCCTGGTCTTTACCATTCCATTTTCTTTATCAAGAATTCTATTACCTATTGGATCAGGTCTATACTCCTACACTCTACCTGATCCATCAAGCTTTATGGTTTATTTTAGGCCCATCTTACTTCTCCAGACTATTCTCCACTTTCAAACTCTGGCCTCACTCCAGACTAGCTTGTCTCTACAAGACATATGGATCATATACATCCTTGCTGTAAAGCCTTCAATAGCATGTATTTCCTCTCTACTTAGAATTCCATACTTATCTCAAGTCCTACATCTTCTTTGAAATGTTTTAGAAAACTCCAATCACAGTGAACTTTCTCATTATTTACCCAATGATTTGGACATTTAAATTTACATTAAATTTAGTCCTTCGTTATGTATATTTTATGTGATTATACTACCTATTCCTTTTAATTTAGTATGTCTTGTTACTTTAAAAAAGTGAGGAATATAAAGGTAGTAATTATTCCACATATTTCTGTCACTACCTAAGACAGTTTGGAAAATAACATATTTATTTAATAAATACTTGTTGAAACGAACCAAAGAATTTATTAGGATGGTGTCACAAGAGCCGATAATCATTCATAATCCTGTAACTATGCAGACACATGCATGTGAGTTCTTAAAGAAAGAAATATGAGAAGCTATTTGTGCAATGCTGCCCTTGGTGTCAAAGGCCTTTCAAACTTTTTCTCACGGCATAATATTGATCACAGGGACCTGGCCAGAAATATAAAAAGTGAGATATTTTTCTTCTCATATCAGAGAACTCAAAGCAATAGAATAAACAATATGCTTTTTAGAGGAAATAAACACACACACAAGTAAGAGCAGTGTAAAGAATTTGAAATATGCTATTCCTCTGGCACTCATACAATTAAAATGGCTTAAGAAATAGCCAGGCAATTCATTTATGATAAAGACCCCTTCTTGGGAAAATCAGCGTGTAGCACTTATCCAATGCACAAACAATTTTTTCAATGTGACTCCTAAAATAGAATCATTCTACTTTAGAATGAAAAATGGCATTTATATTGCAGCATGGCTCCAAATAACACAAAAGTAAATAGGACCCATAGCAATTTGGAAAAGAGTCAAATTTCTGGCAGTTCCTCTTTACAGATATAGCAGGAGGGATTGACAAAGGTGTAGCAACACAGTGTTGTACACTGTGAAAGATCTGAGGGGTTTAATAGGCTCTATTTTGCCAAGTGAATTATGTTCCTCTTTTGTAAGGCACACGCTACCTTTCTCCAGGTTGTAGGGTATAAAGTAGACGCTGCTGATTTGTTATGTGTCTGTGTCCCCAGTAAAGCATTTCATAAGCCAGCTGCATCTTAAAGAAAACAGTGGAACAATGGATTCAAACATCAAATATTAAGTTAAACTCATCAAACTTTTACCTAAATACCTAATACTACATGCAAATCACTAGGCTAGGTTCTATAGTCTGATTTAGCTTTAAGAAAGTTTGTAAATTTCACCATTTATTTTGAAATCCACTGCCTTAAAAGCTTAAGAAAATTCATAGATTTGGCACACTTTTAAAACATTTCAGTTCTTGGCATCACTGTATCTGTCGTTAATATCTCTGTAATGGGTTAACACCTATAACCCATCTGGATGTTGGAATGCAGGTCTCCGACAATTGTTCTTGGTGAGATAGGTCTCTACCAGTTATAGCTGTGCACAGAGTGCTGGGTGTGCCCCCACAGCTCAGGGGCTCCCCCTTGGAGGCTGCCCTCCTGCCATCAAAATAACTGACATCCTAGGGGCTTCTTGGGCCACACCTTGACTGCACCTTTTTAGTAAATTCTGTTCTATTCCTAATACACTCACCTCTAGCATCTCATCACCATGGAGCTTGTTATGGGCTGAATTGCGCCCCACTCAAAATTCCTAACGTCCAGTACCTCTGAATGTGACTGTATTTAGAGATAGGATCTTTAAAGAGGTAATTTAGGTAAAATGAGGTCCTATGGGTGGACCCTAAACCATTATGACTGGAAATAAGGGCACAGACGTGTTCAGAGCGGAGATCACATGAAGACAGAGAAGGAGGAGGTCAACTCAAGCCAAGGGGAGAGGCCTCAAAAGAAACCAAACATGGCAACACCTTGATCTTGGACTTCTAGCCTCCAGAATTGTGAGAAAATACATTTCTGTTTAAACCACACAGTCCATGATACTTTATTATCCAGCACTCGCAAACTAACCCAGAGCCTCTTCTGATGCATTTCCATTCAGAAGCTGAGCACTAACTTAGTGTTCCAGGGACCTGCACAAAAGGAGTCAGACTAGGGATTAATGTGAAGTGATGCTTTAGCCTCAAAGTTCTCAGAGTGAACAAATAAAATAATGTATGTTGCCTATTCTAGGCATAAAAAAATAAAATAATAATAGCTAACATTCAGTGAGCATTTTTCTATGTGTCAGGCATGCTTCTAAAAGCTTCAGAATCTATTATTTTGACATAGATCTATCATTTTGCTATAGATGCTATTATTATCTATGGTTCACAGATGAAAAAACTGGGGCACAGAGAACTTAAGTGAGTGTCTCACAAAGATAAAAAGTGATGGAAATGTCTAACCAAGTAGTTTAACTCTAGGACACATACCCATAACTTTGCACTATCTGCGCTATCCTGTCTCTTCATTTGTGTACAGAATTTCTCTTTTTCATGTATATTTGCATGTACTGTTACCACTGTCTTGCAAATAAAAACTATCCCAGATACCAGTTTGGGATCCCAGAAGTGCAAAATCTCAACATTCTTAGTTAGTCCTTCCTTAGGGACAAAGTCAGATTTAGTCTTCTAAAGTCTGGGTTGACTACAGGTGTGAGTTTTTCTCTTCTTTTCCTTTTCAGTCTATATCCTTACCATTTCCTGATGTCTATGTTAAAAACAAACATATCTATGTTTATTTTTGCACTTGTTTATTCCAATTGTTAAAGTAAAAATAATTATCGACTCCAGGCTCAAACCTTACCAGGATAAAGAAAAAAATTACCAAATAATGTAAAGTAGAAAGAAAGGAAGAGTGGGGAAAAAGAGAGGAAAGAGAAAAGGAAGGAAAATAAACCTATAGGGGCTGGCCGGGTGGCGCAGTGCTTGAGTTCACACGTTCTGCTTCGGCGGCCTGGGGTTCGCTGGTTCGGATTCCGGGTGTGGACATGCACCGCTTGGCAAGCCATGCTGTGGTAGGCATCCCACATATAAAGTAGAGGAAGATGGGCATGGATGGGAGCTCAGGGCCAGTCTTCCTCAGCAAAAAGAGGAGGATTGGCAGTAGTTAGCTCATTCCAAAAAAAAAGAAAAGAAAAGAAAAACAAACTTACATATGTAATCATTTGAATTTAAATCAGGCAAAAATAACCTATGTTGCTAAATATAATAAAGAATATTGTTGAGGAATGGGCAATCCCTGTAAGGAAGTACAGGTTCAAGTTGGAATGCACCTGCCACACTAAAATTATCTACCCAATGTGAGTCATACTTGGCTTTGGTGTTCAAAGTCTCTATCTAACGCTAGGGTACTTAAGGGAGACCCTTTCGTGGGTTCTCACCAGACAGCTAAGTGCTTCATAAAATGTCAAATATTTTAAGTTCCAATGACACTGAGAATATAGAACACTCTGTTCACCTGTGCGATTGCATCAGAAGCATCATCAATGCCCAAGATAACAAAGACTGTTCAGTTGCACTCAACGGGCTGGTGGTCATGGGATGGTGCCTGACACAGGCCAAAAATAATGGAAGGCATTTCAGTAATTCGGTTCCATTTTGAGAAGAGGGTGACTGAAATGTATCATTTCAATAGTATCTTCAGAAGTTCTAAAAGGAAATGTAACCCATGTTATGGAATCGTAAGGTCTACAAGTTGGACAAAATATTAAAAGTCACCTGATGAGAAGCAATACACTGTGTTAGGATCCCTGGAGAATATCCATAAAGGAAATTTCAGTCTCATTTCTACTCCTTTAGACAGCTATACAACTTCTCAAAAGATTGTGAAAATCTTTTCTTTATGTTGGGAAAACAATTGTCTCATAATTTTTATCTGTTACCCCTACATCTGTCTCCTGTTATAAACAAAATTCAGTCTTCAAAAGTTTAAAAGAACTATCATGTTACCCTGAAGCTATTTATTTGTTAGATTAATACCCTTCAATTCCTTCAACTCTTTCTCTACAAAATACTTGCCAGAACTTGTACGTTCTGTCAGCTATTCTTTATAAATATTATCCTAATTTGTCATTTTTTTAAAAGCAACATCCAACATTAAACCTAATTCTGATGTGAGACGTCTACACATTGAGCTTGTTATCTTTTATAATTTTGTTGCTCATTGTTGTTGAAAATCCACCAGCTGCCTATCCTAGTTAGCTTTATCCAACTATAAATGGAATTGGATAGAAGAAGGGAATACTCTAAGAAGTTTAATTACTTAAAAGTATGTATCTATATAATTTACTGGTTAATCTGTTTTATGGTATTAGCTGTTCACCTGTTTACCTTTCTTAAGCTTTTTGTTTATTTATATTTCATGGCCTTTTTTCCCCAAAAATGAATATACTCTGACCCAATACCTTGAAATAAGGTTCAAAAAATAACAGTTATCAATATCATAAGGATTTTTGCTTTTTTTCTCTTAAGAGCAATCCAGGAGAAATGTATTGATAGAGATTAAATAAATTAGATCACAAAGTTACTAATTTTAGAATATCTCTTTAAAATTAAAATAAGGTGAAAGAACAGGTTTTTTCTTTCTTTCTTTTTTTTTTAGAAAAATCAATGGATTAGTCATGATGCCTTTTTTTTGAGGAAGATCAGCCCTGAGCTAATATCTGCCACCAATCCTCCACTTTTTGCTGAGGAAGACTGGCCCTGAGCTAACATCCACACCCATCTTCCTCTACTTTGTATGTGGGATGCTTGTCACAATATAACTTGACAAGCGTTACGTATGTCCACACCCAGGATCTGAACCGGCGAACACCGGGCCGCTGAAGTGAAACGTGCAAACCCAACTGCTGTGCCACCGGGCCGGCCCCAGTCATGATGCTTTTGTAAAAAATAAGTTAACAAAGCTAAGCTTTTACATTTTGAAAATACTATCTTGACTATTTTAACCTTGAGCTACACAAATTTTTTCCATATAATTGCAAGTTTGATCAAGAAGACCAAAACATATCAACAATATAAGGGGGCTATGACGTTTTCCCCACAGTAGTGGTGAAACACAGAAAATGGCATGAGCAATCTACTGTGAGAATTTGTCAGTCTTGAAAAGAAAACTATACTTTTGACATTCATCTCTTTTGATGTTCTAGTGTTTAATTCAGTAATTAAACATGTAGGAGACAGTATTTGAGAAACAAGAATAAATAAGAGAAAACCATGTAAGTAAATCTTCATGACTTGGTATTTGTCAGAAGAGTCTTAAATATGACAACAAAAGCATGGTCAACATAAGAAAAAAAATGGTTAAATTGGACTTCATCAAAGTTGAAAACTTTTGTTCTTCAAAAGACACCATCAAGAAGGTGAAAAGACAATCCACAGAATAAGAGCAAATAATTGAAAATCATATATCTAATAAGGGACTTGTATCTATAATATATAAGCAACTTTTACAACTTAATGATAAAAAGACAAATAATTTAAAAATGGGCAA
Source organism: Equus przewalskii (assembly GCF_037783145.1). Taxonomy (NCBI): domain Eukaryota; kingdom Metazoa; phylum Chordata; class Mammalia; order Perissodactyla; family Equidae; genus Equus; species Equus przewalskii. Next base: position 27,028,207 of record NC_091857.1, on the reverse strand, counting down.
AAGGATTTGAATAGACATTTCTCCAAGGAAGATATCCAAATGGCCAATAAGCACGTGAATAAATGCTTAAAATCATTAGTCATTAGGGAAATGCAAATCAAAACCACAACAAGATACCACTGCACAATCTAGATGGCTAGAAAAAAAAAGATAATAAAATGTGTTAGTGAAGATGTGGAGAAATTGGAACCCACATACACTACTGGTGGGAAATGGGAATGGAAAACAGTCTGGCACTTCCTCAAACAATTACACTTAGAGGTACCATGTGACCCAGCGATTCCACTCCTAGGTACATATCCAAGAGAAGTGAAAACTTCTGTATACAAAAACCTGGAAACGAATGGTTATAGCAATATTATTTATAATAGCCAAAAGATGGAAACAACCCAAATACCCATCAACTGATGAATGGATAAACAAAATGTGGTATATCCAAACAATGGAATGTTATTGGGTCATAAAAAGGAACAAAATACTGATGCATGCTACAACACAAGTGAACCTTGAAAATATGCTGAGTGAAAGAAGCCAGTCACAAAAGACCACAAGTTATGTGATTCCATTCACATGAAAGTCCAGAAGAGAGAAATCTACAGAGACAGAAAGTAGATTAGTGGTTGCTTAAGACTAGGGGGAAGGTGTGAAGGGAGGAGGGTGATAGCTAAAGGGTGTGGGGTTTCCTGGTGAGGTGATGAAAATATTCTAAAATAAAGATGGTGATGGTTGTACATGTCTGTGACTATACTAACAACCGTTTAACTGTATCATTTAAATGGGTGAGTTGTATGGTATGTGAATTATATCTCAATACAGCTGTTAGAAAAAAATATTTTGAGAAAGGAAAACAAGTTTGGAGAAGTTGCTCAACCAGACGTCAAGACATACAGAGTTATAAAAAAAGGCAGTATGATAGTGGTACAAGGATGGGCAAACAGACCAATGAAAAAGAGTAGAGAATGTAGAAATAGACACATGCGAATGCTTGATTTACAACAAATGTTGTTCCTTAAAATGGTGGGAAAGAATGCTATTTTGAATAAATAGAGCTGGGTTAATAAAAAAAAAGAATTAATATGACTTAGACTCTATTTTCAAGGATCCCATAATCTTATTCTGTTATCATATATCAGAAAGGCAAACTCAAGTGTTTAAAGGAAAATTAAGTCTCGACAAACTGATTTAGAATTCTTTCTGCCCTACCCTATACGGACTTACCCAAATATTGTGAGAGTGCAGACAGACACTCAAAATAATGTTAGCACAATTGAATAACGTACAGACTATTCTGTTTATTAATTATTTAAAGTATTTTTTCTGACATTTAAAAAAGGAAATTGCTTTGAAGGCATAAAGCCCTACATGTTAAATTTAGGCTTTAGTTCATCACTCCCTCTCTACCTCTTTCCTGTGGTGAAATGATCTTTGGCACTGAAGTTCTTGTACTACCTGCTGTGTTTTACCATACCCGCTCGACTGCCGCCAAAGACCCATACTGTCCACTTTAAATGTGATAAGCAGCCTCACGAGTTCAGATGTTGCCTTAATTTCGTACAGTCATTTTTATAGTTTTCCCAGCATGGAGATTAGCTAATTTATTCAGTTACAGATGGTTCTGGAACGGGTTTTTCAGCAATTGTCAATGGAAGTCAATAACACATCATGAAGTACTAACATGTTACTACTTATGGCTTCAAGGACAGATTTCTGTCAAGACTGTTGTACAGTTATACCATACCTATATCAGATTCAGATGGTTTTTCTCTATAGTGTGGTGTGTGTGCGTGTGTGTGTGTGTTTGGGCTTTTTGATCCCTCCATAGATCTTGGGGCAATCAACTTCTCTCTTTAAGTGATCATATATATTACCTCTAGGCTCTTAATTGAAGTTTTAGCCATCTTATCTCTGCACTGCCTTATTCAAAGCAACGTTAGAAATGTTGATTGTATTTAGAAAGTAACATGCTAATCTCAACCAAGATATGTTAACCTGTTTATATCAAGACTATCGTTTTCTCTTCTGAGGATTTATCTTAAAATAATCCAAAAGTAGGAAAGACCTGTAAGGATATCTATTATAATATTACCTGTGTTAGCCAACAAAATGGAAGTGGCCTAAATGTCCAATAGTGTGAACAAGGGCTGAGGCAGGGAGTTATAAGCAAATTATAACTTATCTATTTGACAACTTATAGAACCATCAAAGCGGTTGATATGAAAACTATATAAAAACATGGGAAATGATAAAGATGTATAGGTCCTTATACTAAGATTTCCCTTAGTCTAATCATAGTCATGCAAACCTTATTTAGTTTATATAGATAAATGTAAGATAAATTCTAGGATGACAAAGATGGAAGGTTGGATCAGTATTTTTTAAATGATTAATAATATATTTGATAGATGTATAGTATTTTCCAGGATAAGGTCCAGTTAAAATTGTGAGACCAATGAGTTTGCTTTCCTTGGTGAGTATTTCTCACTTTTTGGCCACCCAACACTCAACTTCTTGTATATCATTACCTCAATCTTGCCTTTGGAGGAATCTCTTATATGTATAGACTTTGGAAGTATTGGCCATTTTTTCCACACTCTGGTGCTGTCAGGTGGCAGACACGTGAACGAGGATCAGGGAATCTCAGACTTTCTCCTAGGACTTTGAATCTTGGATAAATTATATAGCAATAAGTGGCTGGTTAGAGATCATGCTCATCATAACAGCAATGCCTGTTATGATTTTTCTTTAGCATAAACTTCATTATGGATCAGGCTGCCCAACACATCAGAGCTCTTCATATTTTGCCTGTTTTCCCCAACCTTTGCCTTATTGTTCTAAGAATCTTGACTTGTTCCCATTACTCATAACCCAGAATCCTTTCTGATCTATAGGCACACATATGACTTCAGGTATTAAAGTTGTTCTCAAGTACATATACTAGAGAGAATAAGACACAGAAACCAATGAAAAAGAAATTTCAAATATGAGGAGAACGTTGTAGTGGGATAAAAGAAGCAGAAAGGTAATCAAAATCAGGAAAACCAGACAGCCAGGACTAAGTTTATAAATTCAGTTTATAAACATGATGAGAGAAATAAGAGTTAGGGTGAGTGACTTCAGGTAGCTATGGTAAGCTTGATGGAGCCTACGCAGAGGCTGTTTTGAATTGGAGAGAATGAACGCCCCCTCCTGCCCTAAGGTTTTTCCAAGTTGTAATGGACAAGGTCTCTGTTTCATTTTTATTTCCTTTTGGTTTGGTTTCCTTTAATTAATGTGTGTGTTGTGGGGAATAATGGGAGTGTTTTTTTAGTGATTACTTTGTTGTTCTTCTTGTTTGGAGAGCAAAAAAGGTCTTCTGCTTAGGCACCTGGAAACATGACTGGAAAGAAGAACACAATGATGTTCTGTTTTCCATCTAACCAAGAGTCTAGGAACGATCTGTTATAGGAAAAAAGATATTGGAGAAAACCAACGGATTTGTTTTGACAAAGGAAATGAAATACACAGACTTAGGACTGCTTCTTCCTAGAGTCCAGTTGAGAACGTTTAAGACACAGTTGAGCTGTGGGCCATTCCCTCCATCCTACTGTGGATTGTCATAGAACTCTGCCAGTCTGAGTGCTGTGGGTAGCTACTCCAAAGAAATGCTTTGCTCAGTGAAATCACAGGAATGATTTTGCTGTTGGGAAAGGCAATCTCATGTGCACAGTCTTTTGACCCCCACTTGGCCACATAAGAATGGGTGTTGGGCCTGGAACATTTCCTTACCAAGAGATAAAGAGACCATAGAGCCTGTGCCTGGCTTATCACCTTGTGTGGGAATATCTTTCCCTGTTTCAGTCTCAATGAGTGCTCCTTTGTTCTGCATCAGTGTGTACATCAATGTTTCTCAGGTATGTCCCCAACTATCAGTATTTCAGACTGATTGGGAGGGTTTGTGGTCTTCTACTGAAACACAAGAGGGGTGCTCACAGGCCAATTGCCCTGTATCAGCTGCTGGGGCTACCTGCTGGTCATGAGGGACCAATGCGTGCCATTGGAGCTTACTCTGTCTCTTTTCTATGTGAGTAAAGCATTGTTCCATCCAGTGCCTGACCATTGTGTTTTCCTTGGCAACTCCAATACCAAGACACAATGGGCAGAATTGTTTGGACTTCTATTCCTGGTGGCTGGCCTTGTGATGACCTTGCTATCCTCCATGTAGTTGGAGTCCTCCCCTGGTATTGGTAACTGGTCCACAGTGTTCAGCTCAACACATTGCATTTGGCTGAACGGTTTACTCATGGAGAAGCAAGCAAGCTGACTGTGGTCAATTATTTTCAGAAAGCTTTGTGATGGCCTTGGCCTTTAAGAAGAAAATGTAAGAGAAATTTCCCAAATACAAATGAGGGAAACTCTGAGAAAAGAAACATATGGAGGGGGGAGTCCAAACTAATAAAATTCAGTTATTAATATTAATGTAACTTTTATTTCCACAAAGCATACAGCAGGACCTGTTGGGTTTTATTTAGAGTAAACTTTGCTATTATTTTATTGTGGTAGCTTATGTTTTGCTAATCCCCACCAGTTTGAAAATACAACAAGGGCAAAGTCACAAAACCATTTCCCTCTTCCTCACCACACCCTTCCACCCTCTGCCACCCAGATTCATGGGAAGCTCAGCCTGGATCAAATACTGCCTATGCCATGATGTTCCCAAAAGATTCTTGTGTGCTCCCAAATGTCTGCCTCCTGGCCACCATGTTTTCTCACTCCTGGTTGAGATCTGTAACAAGATTACAGTCTTTACTGCTAAGACACAGTTTCAGAGTCCATCTCCGAGTTGCTTGCTAACACCAAACTCATTGGGGTCTCTGGATGCTTCTTTGTAGGCTGCCAGCTTCTAGGTTGTTGCATTGCTGTGAGCCAGTAGCACTGTCTTCTCAGTACTGCAAGCCCCTTCTCTCTGTAACCCAATGGGCTCCCACAGTCACATCCTGAATCAAGAAATATATTTGCTGACCTCCGCCATCCCCTGTTTGAATTCTAGTACCTGTGCCCTTGATATCTTAAGGAGATTTCAGCTCTTAACATCATTAGAGTGTCCTCTTCGTGGGATCCTGTGAAGTCTCTGCCTCTGACTACTTGGTCTTCATATCAATAGAGCCCTAATCCTCAGTTCTGCATTTTCTATTTCTCTGAAAATTTTCTTTCAGGTTTGTAAGGGCATGCAGAAGGTCAAAGCATTCATTGTAAAAGCATAGTCTTCCTTGGTCAGGTTCAGAAAATATTTAAGGTCAAGATAATATAATTCCCGTACTACCATGGAGGACTTTTAAAAATAATGACTCTAAAATCATACAGGCAGGAGGAAGGATTCCTTTTGTAACCTGCTTGACAGTGAGGATGAGATGGTTAATCAGGAGGTTAGTCTGAGGGTCTTCGATGAAGCTACTATCCCCCTTGGGTATTTTCTCTTTGTATCATTCCAACCAAGACTTTACTGGTCTTCATTTGAGAGTGTAAAGCATGCATCTCAATCAGGGCAGAAAACAGAGAGAAAAACAAGAGTGCTAGACACATAGAGTTGCCCTCTTAGATTTGTAAGACACACAACTGGGGCTCTCCCAGGTGAATAATGAAAGCAGGAAGCTATCATTTTGTCAAGGCTGTTGGAGAAAACAAACCTCCTTAACAACAATATAAAAGTCTCAGTGATAAAGGGAAGTGTGAAGGATGGTATAAACACAGCCTGAGAACACGTAGCAAATATTGTTTAGTGAGACATTGCATGAAAACCTAACATCCCAGCATAGACAAGCCTCTGGAAAGAGCAGGCTAGGGCACTTACAAAAGCATCTCTGTGATGGGAAAAAGGGAAATCTTGATGCAAGTTTTTCTACCAATTCAATGAGGAGAAGAAATAAGACTTTATATCTAACCTGTCCTCTTATTCTTACTTCATATCCTTTATTTTGTGTAAAATATAATTTTACATATATTGTAAAAGAATAGAAAAAACTAAAGAATTACCCTCTTATGATACCAGCCCCAAGGCTTAGAGGGAGACTGAGGAGACCTCAGGAATTTTAAGGAGGGCCCGATGGAATGATATACAGCTTCTTTATTATTTCAAGAGATGCCAAAGCAAAGAAACAAAAATAATGGGTCTTGCTGCCTCCTTTTATTATCTAGGCTTTCGAATGTACTATTTATCATAAAATTTAATTTTAGCTCTTAGAAGGTCTGTGTGTGTGTATTCTAATCATTTTATTCACCAGGGGAAAACTGGCCCTCCTCTCTTCCCAGTTTTCGTCCAATGTTTCGTTGGACTTGCATCATAAATGAAAACTCTCTGTGGCTACCAGCCCTGAATCCCAAGGAAACAGTACAAACTGGATGGTTCCAACTTTAAAGGAGATGGGGAGAGAGAGGAGTCTTGGGTAGAAGTTTCAAACTCAGATACCTATAGGGACCAGGTAATTAAACAAGTAAAGCAGTTGCTCTGTCTACAGGACTCAGCTCCTACTCAATTCTTAGGGATATTGTCAGAGATTCTGGATTTACTAGGAGTCAGAAATCTGGATTTTTTATTTACATTCTTTTTTACTGCAAAACGCTGGCTTCTTTAAAAAAAAAATGGTGTCAGCCAAATAAAACATTCAAAGTATAGGTTCCAGGGCCAACAGTTTGGATCACTTGTCTGAGTTAAGAGGTACTTCCCAATGGAAAACAATTTTGGGAGGGAGGTGTTAGAGATTGAAACAGGCAGCCTTGAATTAAAAGGCATTCTGGTGAGAAAAGTTCGAACTAGAGAGTAAAAGAAGCTAGATCTAAAGATCCTATGTCTATATTAGTGTAGAGGACGCTCAGAGGACATTCATATCCTTGAAAACACTTAAGCTTTCCCTTCTGTAATTAACTCAACTCTTTATTAGGGAAATAAAGAAACATGCATATATCTGCAAAACCCAGCGCAAGGTAAAGAGAAAGAGTTTCACTCTAGCCCATCTCCTTACTCACTCCTTTTGAGGACACATCATTCCAAGGAATAATGTTTGAATAAACTGGAGTGACCAATGAGCAGCAGTAAACAGTGTTGCATAGGTGGGGAAGGAACCACCCAAGCTCAGGGATACTGCTCAGAGGACAGTGCACTAGGTTCAGTGAAAACAAACATTATTCTTAACCCTTATAAGATGCTAACTTTGAAGACAGCAGATGAATAAACATCCAGATTGTATGTGTAATTCTGGTAGAATATAGTTTCTGGATTCTAAGCAGGTATTGTGATAAAGTTCCCAATCAAGGAGCCATTTGAAGAACTGATACGGGTAGATGGCGAGGCACAGACATAGACATAGAGAGATATAGAGATAGTACATGACCTGTGGTACTTATAATGGTCATGCTGCTGACCCAGTCTCAGCATCCAGTATTTCCAAGAGGAAGAAAATCATTCCCTTTTACAGAATGTTGTAATATATATGTGTTACATGTACCACACATTACCCTGTGTGTCACACATTACCCTTTCATGATAAGTATGGATGAAGCTGGCAGCCATTGTTCTCCAAGGATATGAATATGTATAAATTAAAATGTGTTTGTGTATGTGTGTGTGTGATCTGTCATGTAACGGAAAGGTCACTTGGAGGTAACTAAGCTTGGATGTAGCTTCTAGCAAGGTTGAGTATTTCTGACTTAAGAATAATTCCTAGAGCTTAGCATAGGGTGTAAAGTCTAGTAAAATGTTGTAATTTGATTTATGCTGTCCCTGGATCTACCGACTGTGAAAGGATGAATTTCTTGATCAAGACCCATGACCCAATAGGGTGATTTATAGACATTTTTCATAGTCAGTAGAACCATGACTAATAACTTAGTGAAACTGTTTTAAGTAAACTGTTAATTCACTACATTTTTCAAATAAAAATTTTTTAATTGTTTTATTTGTTTTTAATTGCTAAAGAAATAAATGTTCATCATAACCATTTTTAAAATATAGAAAAGGTGTAAAAAGAAAGGATCCAATAGAAACCACAATCCTTGCACTGAGTGGTAATCTTACTCAGCTGTTGAACTTTCCATTTTTTTGATTTTGAACAATTCTTTTTAAAAATCTGCAATAAATATATTTATCTAAAATTTTACCCATCTTTGAACACATTTTAGGATAAATCTATAGATAAGAATTTATAAAAATATGTATACTTAAATTTTTTGATACATTTTTCCAAATTTTCCTCCAAAAGTTTATACTAATTTTACTCCCACCAAAATTATATCAAGAGTCCACTAATTCAAAATTTTTAATTTAAAATTTTAGCTGACAATTATCAACATAGAAAGATAGTAGATAATTTGGTAAAGCAGTTTCAGAAGCAGAAGAAAGTAGTGTGATTTTGCAACTGAATTCTTTACATTGCTGAAGTTTAATTCTACTATCTCGTAAGATCTTATTTTGATGACACTCTGGTAGGCACAGATATATTTCAAAGAAGAAAATATGCAGCATTAACTTCATCTTGTCTTATGTGATTTACATAAAACATTTCTAGGCTAAAGCCAAATCCAGAATTTTGAGAATAATGAACTTACATGAGCTCACAAGAAGAGTTCAAGAAAACTCAAATAAATATTTGTTTTCAAAGCCATTAACACATTACTCTGATCAAACCTATTGTGCCCACCTGGGGCTCACTCAATAGCAAAATATAAGCAAAAAATAGCACTCAATAGCAGAAGATGTCAGTGCTCTCTAACTTAATCAGTGAAAAGAAAATGATTATTATTGTTATGCCGGAGGCTTAACATTTTAAAAAATTGCATTTTCTTTTACTCAAATTGAAAACTAGCCTTCAACAATAATTAGTTTATTTTAAATCATGAACTTTCATTAAGTCAAAAGAAAATGGGAACTTGCAATTCTTTGAAATATTAAGGTAAACATTATCTAGTCAGAGAACAAAATGTCCCTGGATCTCTTTTTTCCTCAATATGTTAAGTTATGATCAAAGAGCTAAGATTAGAATTAAACAGTAAAAGAGCACAGCTGAATTGGACCTTCATAACCACTTTCTGCTTTCATAACCACTCTCTGGCACAGAAACTGTGGTTGCCTCAATTCGTATCGACGCAACAAGTATTTATGATGGACTTACTGGATGTCGAGTAATTCGCAGGCTCCGAGAATACAAGAATTTATACAGTAAGACCCTTGCCATAGAGGTCCTCATTGTCTAATGAGGGACCTACCCCAAACACCAACTGGCAGTGCAATGTAATGTAAACAAAGCTGATTTAGTGGTATGAACAGGAGGGAGCCCAGAGGAGGAGCTCAGCCTGAGAGATTGGAGTATACTTCTTATAATAAATGGCACCTTTGCCAAGTCTTGAAAGATCTCATCCCAATGAAGTTAATCTGAACATGAGTGAAAAATGAAAAATAGAAGGATACCTCTGAGGTAAGTCTCAAGGCCAAATGTAGTTCTGGGAATTGAATAGTTCAAAGCGTCAGCCTTGTAGGGGCAAGGTTACTAGGCAGGTTATCAGACTGGACACGGTCTGGAGAGACAAAAGGATAAGAAGGAAATAGTAGGAATGACTTGATATTGAACCTTACACTATTCAATGTGTTGACTTGTTTTCTTCGATTCTTCTATGTATTTTATTTTTTCCATTTTTGTTGAGAAATAATTCACAAAACTGTATATATTTAGTGTACAACATGATCATTTCATATACATCCATGCTGTGAAAGGATTACCACCACCAAGTTACTTAATACATCCATCACCTCACATAGCTAACTCCTTTTTTGAGTGTGTGCCATGAGAACACTTAGCTCAAGGTCTTTTATCAACAAATTTCAAGTATACAATACTGTGGTATAAACTACAGTTACTATGCTGTACACTAAATCCTCAGAACTTCTTCCTCTTATGACTGAAAGTTTGTACCCTTTGATCTAAATCTCCCCAGTTTCCCCAGCCCTCAACCTCTGGCAGCCACCACTCTACTCTCTGTTTCTATGAGATCAGCTTTATTTACTTAATGTTTTTAGATTCCACATATTTGTCTTTCTCTATCTGGCTTATTTCACTTAGCATAATACACTCCAATTTCATCCATGTTGTTGCAAATGGCAGGATTTCCTTCTTTACTGTGGTTGAACAATAGTCCATTGAATATTTGTACCACATTATCTTTATCCATTCATCTGTTGATGGCCATGTAGGTTGTTTCCACATCTTGGCTATTGTGAATAATGTTTCAATAAACATGAAAGTGTATATATCTCTTCAATATACTGATTTTGTTTCCTTCAAATACATACCCAGAAGTGGGATTGCTGGATCATATCGGAGTTCTATTTGTAATTTTTGAGAAGCCTCCAAACTGTTTTCCTTAATGGCTGCACCAATTTACATTCCCACCAACAGTGCACAAGAGTTCTCCTTTCTTCATATCCTTGCCAACAGTTGTTATCTCTTGTCTCTCATAATAGCCATCCTAACAGGTATGAGATAGTAGCTCATAGTGGTTTTCACTTGCATTTCCCTCATGGTTAGTGTTGTTGAATACATTTTAATGTGCCTATTGGTCATTTGTATGTCTTCTTTGGAAAATGTCTATTCAAATTTTTTGTCTTTTTTTTTTGTGGAAGATTAGCCCTGAGCTAACATCTGCCGCCAATTCTCCTCCTTTTGCTGAGGAAGACTGCCCTGAGCTAACATCGTGCCCATCTTCTTCTACTTCATATGTGGGATGCCTATCATAGCATGGCTTGACAAGCAGTACATACGTCCACACCCAGGATCCAAACCTGTGAACCCTGGGCCGCAGAGGGCGGAAGGTGAGAACTTAACCGCTGTGCCACAGGGCCGGCCCACCTTTGCCTATTTTTTAATTGGATTTTTTTTTGCTATTGAGTTCCTTATATATTTTGGATATTAACCCTTATTAGATGTATAGTTGGAAATAGTTTTTCCCATCCCATAGGTTGCTTTTTCATTTTATTGATTGTTTCCTTTGCTGTGCAGAAGCTTTTTAGTTTGATGTAGTCCCACTTATTTATTTTCACTTTTGTTGTCTGTGCTTTTGGAGTCATATCCAAAACAATCACCGCCAAAACCAGTATCAGGGGCCTTTCCCCTATACTTTCTTCTGAGAGTTTTACTATTTCAGGTCTTACATTTAAGTCTTTAATCCATTTCGAGTTAATTTTTGTGGATGGTGTAAGATAGGGGTTCAGTTTCATTCTTTTGCATGTGGCTGTCCAGTTTTCTCAGCACCATTTATTGAAGAGATTATCCCTTTCTCAGTGCATTTTGACTGTTTTTAAGGTTACTTGCAGAATGTGTTAGTTATAAGAAGAGGAAAGTATCTGAATTTGGAGATTAAATGGTATCAGCTATGGGTAAGAGAGGATTATTAATAAATAGTTCTCAAACTTTGGTGAACATAAGATTCACCTGAGATGTATTTTAATGTAGAAACTTAGACCTGGATATTATGATTCATTATGTTCTGAATGGAGTTCAGGTACCTGGCCTGTAACAAACCATGAAAGGGTGATTCTGAAGTCCATAATGCTTGAGATGAGAGTCAGAATCTCACAGTTCTTGGTTCCTGGAGATGTTGGGGACAGAAATATTTAGGAACAAAAAAAATTTCCCCCAGAATCCCAAAAGTCAACACATTAGTACTCCAAAAATTCCCAACATCTCCCATCCCCACTCAGAGATTACAGGCATCAATTTCAAATAGGCTGACTTGTTAATGTTCAGAAAAGGAAACAACACTAGACAATTCATAACGTATATCTTTTTATTTCAATATTTACATCTAGTCATTTGTTTGAATGAAGGGACTTCTTTGATTATGAACATTAGTAAATCTAAATATATTTGCATTTTCCAAGAACATTTACATTTCAGACTAGGCTCACTACCTTTGTATTCTAATCCTACTAATGTATTAAAAACAAAAATTTTCAATTTAAAACACATGCCTATGACATTGAAGCAGATTCATTGTATAATAACTCATCTCATTTTTTCTCCATGTAAAGTAAATAATATTTAATCATAAAAATGGGTCTGTGGAAAGATACCAGCATAAACACACCAAAAATAAAGATAAGATGGTTCTGTAGAGCAGAGAATTATTGAAATGAATGAATCTGGGAAAATCAAAGAAAATCAAATCCAGAAATGGCATTTACAATACAGAATTAATGAACAGCTATTGTGCTCAAATTGGAAATGTCAACGCATATGTCTTATTTTTCCAGCACAGAGAAATTTTTAGAAATGCCGTCACCACCTACTGCAAATGCCACTACTGTTAAAGCTCCTGTGGGAGCCAGAAAGGCTTTGCACAAAGCTGACTGCAGAGAAAGGAGAGGTCATTGAGATCAGAAAACCGTTATGAAAAACAGACTACACAATATAAAAGAAAATGAAATTTTCTAGTCCATTAAAAAAAAGATAAGGTATATTTGAATTGAAAGAATTTGAAAATTCTTACTAATTTATTTTTAATAAATTTTATTTTAAAGTAAGGAACTAGTCAAATTTTATTGCGCCTTCCCTCTCAATGTCTTCTGTTCCCTAGATGTCAATCATAGGAGTTGACATGTGGCCAACTGTGGCATCCTAGCCCAGCTTAACAGCTAAAGAAGTCCTGAAGAAGAAAATGCATCTCACAATGTAAGTTGTTTCCCTCAGTGGGATTCATTGTAAAAGTGGTGATTTGATGTATAACTCATTATGTTCACCAGTCTTTTAGCACAGGAAAGTTTATATAACATACTAATAGAAATAATGGATCTAGTGATATTAAACCAGATGCTCATAGGCATTAATGTGGAGCTTGTAGAGCTGGGAAAAATCATGACTGTAGTGGATATTAGCTGTCCCACACCATGGACACTCTGGGTGGCTCTCTGAATCTAGAGGTCCTGCCTGTACAAAAGGTGAAGCTGTTCCTTCTGCTAAGTGCTTCTTTGTGGCACCTCTGGGTGGCCAAGGAAAGTGCATGTGACCTGAGCATAGTCAGATCTTCTCTTGTGAGACTTTGGATATAGAGATGAGTGCCACACAAAGTGGAAAATAATGATCAAGTTTATGTCTACCAGAGGCAGGCTCTGATGAGACAACCAAATGGTTTCTGATGCTCTGGTTCTTGGTCTGTTTCTGAGCCTGGTTCTGTAGCCCTGGCTTCCCATTCACTCCTTAAACGACCTGATGGTAGCCTCATGAGTGTCTTCCTTTTAACCAAAGAAACCACATGTGATCAGGAAATGCAATTCTGGACCAGGCACGATAAGGTCAGAGAAAGGATAACGGTGAACTGGAGGATGAGGTTGGAGTCAATCTCTTCCAGGTCAGAGCATTTGGCAAGTCCAGGCCACATTCTTTTTTATCAAATATTTTGAACATCACTCCAGGGTTATAAAGGTAACACACTTCTTTTAGGGTTAACACTTAAGTTACTTTCCCAGGGAGGATTTCCTGGCTTCCTGATCTAAAACTTCAACTCCTACTGTCTACTTCTTCCCTGCTTTATTTTCCTTTAGATTTATCACTAGGTAATATATTATATATTTCAGAAATTTTTTTGTCTATAGACTGTCACTTTGCTAAAGCTCCATAAGGGCAGGTATTTTTGCTTCCTTTGTCTGATTGCTATATCCCCAAAAACTATTACGTTAGAGACACTCAGTAAATGTTTGTCAAATGATTAGGTGAATAATTTTGCCCCAGATTTTGAGGGTGCTCTAAAAAGTTTATATGAAACAAAGACAATGTTGTGTAATAATGTGATCACTACTCATTGAAAGGGTCAGTCTTTACAGGGTAGAATTTTTCTCATCAGTCCTGTATGATTAGTGTTTGTCAATGCACGTATCCATCAAAATGATATGAGATATTGATTGAAAAACATCTGCTTCTTGACTCTACCTCAGAACTAGCTACTGAATCAGAATCCCGTGTTTTGGGACCCAGAAATATGAATTATAACAGGTTCTTCCAAATGAATTACACGTATGCTATAGTTATAGAAACACTGAAATATACAATGAAAGATTTTAAAAATTTTATCTATGTTCTATCCAGATGTCAGAAAGCAAAAATTGGTTCAATAAATGTTCTTGACAATGTACATGTCAGATCTTATTTTTCTTGGAAACTTTAGACTTAATAAATATTGCATAAAATCGAGATTAATTTACTAATATAGCATATGATTAAGAGAAGCATTCAGATTTCACCTGTAATTGACATAAAAGTAATGAGGGAAAAGAAAAGCCCAAAAGTTGTTAAAAAGGAGCAGAGACAAGTCCAAGATGCCTGGCTTAGCTATAGACAAAAATGAAGCATTCGGTAGGAACAATTAAAACATATTAAATCAATAGTTAAACCAGAAAGAAAGGAAAAGATTTACTATTTTTATAAAAAGATATGTTTTAAAATTGATATACAAGAATGCATATGAGGTAGAAAATATGTGAAGCGAAGGAGTGGAAAAAAGAAAGACAAGAAGGAGAAGACATTACATTAAATATGAGAGAGGATATAAAAATAGATTTAAGCTCTTGAACTTAAGGGAAGCTATCTGAAATACTGTTCCCAGAGGAAAATGGTGTAAAGGTTAGGGTAATTTTCTCATTGTGGCACGCCTCATACCATCAAATGACAGAACAGAAGAATACAGAACAGAGGGAGGGTTTGTACCTGAATTAAATGATACACTAGGCAAAGTTCTTTGAATATATTCATAGTCTACTATTAATATATCTCCTTGCTTGTTTATTAATAACAGCTATAACTTTATGCCAAGTTTAAGTAAATAAATCCTGGCCAACAAGTTCTTTCCCCAATAGGAACAAAAATAGCTGATTGGCAGATAAAAGGCAAACCCTAAAGTCATTCTACCTCTTGCGTTTGCTTTGATTTCTATCTTTGAATCTCATATGTTCTTCTGCAAAGACAGGAGAAACCTTCAGGGCCAAGATGCTTCAAGGGCAGTCATCACTGTCTTACAGTTAAGTATGCTGCTTTGCTGTCCATCAGCCCAAAGGGAAAAGTGCTTCATTTTAACAGGATGGCATGTCAGGGAGAGGGAGCGAATGCTCTTTACAGCATGCCAAAGAGAAATGTCTTCCCCTAAAGTTTCCTTCAGTAGCCAAGCTGTGACTGTTCATTTATGCTCAAGTATAGGACATCTCCTGCCTTAAGTACTAGATTTGGGACACCAAGAAGTTCATCAGCTCAATTTAACCCAAATACATTCAATCTGCAACTTACTATGTGCCAGACACTTCACAAAATGATTTAGAAGGCATAAATCTCTGCCCTCAAGCACTTCACAAAACAGTAGGAGAGCTAAAATGTGTACATGGATAATTATACATCAGAGGTACTATGAGCATCACTGTAAAAGACATCCACACTACAGAGATTGGCCAGGGATTGTGTTTGTATTGTCAAGAGGAACAGTGCTGAAATTATTGGGAAATAAAAGTATTTAAGATAGGACGATAAGTTGCAGGATTTGATTTCCATCTTTGAAGAAGTCAGGGGCTGATTTCTCTCAAAGAGTTATGAAAACCAGTGTCACCGACACTCTCTCACTAATACACACATGCACAAAACTGATAGTCGTTAGAAAGTTTGTTCCAGTGTGAGATACCTTTTGGACCACAGTGAATCTCAAAATCTCCATCTTTTGCTTAGCTCCATTCTATCTCAGTAAATACATTAGGTAGCAAGTCAAATAAAAATCAAAATAAAAAGCTGTTTTTTCAAATATAATCCAAGGTAAAGGAACTTAGATAAATTGATGAAAAGGTCATCACCTAAAATAGCATGGAAGAGTTCAAGGGCTATATGGCCTTCAGTCGAGGGATGAACCCAATAGAAACACTCAATGTGCATAAATTAGGATTTAATCTTTCTACAAGGCTAAATGTCCCTTTACCGAGTTCAATATTTCTGCCCTCCTTTCATCAAACTGCTTTTGAGAATGAGAATTTTCTGTTCATATCCTTCTTTTTCTTTAGTTATGCTAATATTATTGAATAGATTTAACATACCAATAAGTATTTTAACTTTTGTACATCTTATTTGACCTGAAAGGGCCTAGTAGTTTGTGAGTGATTTAAAATATTGAATTGAAATGATGGCATAAGTGAATACACATTTACTGCAAACATTGCATTTTTTAACCCCAAACCTGGAAAGATCCATTCATTCCTCCATCCTTTGCTATATGGCCAGGACTTTTTTTCAGTGTGGGTATGATGATTGGAGCTTTTTCCTTTTTTCTCACATAAACTATGTGAGTAACATGTCACCTACAATTTCCAGTAATGGCTCCTTTAAAGTGAATCAAGAATTTAAATGCATTTAAAGCAATCTGAATATAAAATTGTTCATGACTTTTTGGTTGTTGTTCCTGTTTTCTCAATCTTTTATAGTTTTGCTTTTAATCCCACGTCCAATTCGATGATATTTTTTAGCATTGTGCCTTAATGGAGGCAACATAAATTTTAGTTTTGAAACACATATTTTAGTTTTCAGAGAAATAACTCTCACTTTCAAGTTTCATTGGATTACAAGGTTTAATTAATTTATGTGATTACAACAAACAGGTTGGAGGAAAAAAATGCAACTACCTCTTGGTGAGCAGTAGCTAAGGATGAAAGCTGCCATTCCACGGTGAACTAGTGAGGAATTTGCCAGCAAGTCAAATATTTCACCGAGGTAATACAATACAGATTACCTTGTCACAGTATTATAGGAAACTCTTTATCATTAGTACTCAATAGTTTAGGTTGATATTTCACGGTCAACCAAATGGACCTACTGTGTGTTGACTTTAGGTTGAGATTCAGAGGAAAATCATATTCTTTCATTTCTAAGTTCTCCAAAATACCAAAATTCCATGAAAGAAGAGAAAGAGGAAAGGCTTTTTTTGTTCCAGGACAATCATGATGTCTTGCATGAACAACTGATCAAGGAGGTGGCGTTTGAGCTTGGCCTTGAGTGATGGATAAGATTTCAATGTAGAGATGGAGAGGAACGTGACAGACAAAGGCAAGAAGATGAGCACTGGTAGGGATGCCAGATAAAATACAGGATGCTCAGTTAAATTTATACTTCGGACAAACAATAAATAGTATATTTTAGAAAAATATATTTCATATATGGTGTGGGACATACTCATACCAAAAAGAAACTATTCATTGTTCATGTGAAATTTAAATTTAACTGGGTTTCCTGTATTTTTGTTTGTTAATCTGGCAATCCTATTTGTGAGGCATGTAATTAAATCTGAGGTGCTCCAGCTTCACAGGGAGATAAATGGAATGGTAGGGAAGAATCCATATTTGAAAGGCCTTGAATGTCACAGTAAGGATTTAAAAAGCAACTAAAAGGATGTCACCAATCAAATTTCTAGTAGAAGCAAGAGCGTAAGAGTGAAGTGGCACACTTGGAAGACAGAGGTCTGTTTCAACTCTTTCAGATACTGATTTGGATGCTTAGTGAATATTATTATGAAACTTAACAACTCATTTTCTTTATTTGTCAAACGGTGAGCACACAAATAGCCAGCCCTGGTGGTCTAGTGGTTAAGATTTGGCACCATCATCTTGCAGCCTGGGTTCATTTCCAGTCAGGGAACCACGCCACCTGTCTGTAGTTTGTCGCACCGTGGCAGCTGCATGTTGCTGGGATGCTGAAAGCTATGCCACTGATATTACAAATCTCAGCAGAGTCACCCATGGTAGACAGGTTTGAGTGGAGCCTCCAG
This sequence comes from Equus przewalskii, assembly GCF_037783145.1. Lineage (NCBI taxonomy): Eukaryota > Metazoa > Chordata > Mammalia > Perissodactyla > Equidae > Equus > Equus przewalskii. The sequence goes on along the minus strand of NC_091857.1, from coordinate 27,010,405 downwards.
ACTAGGCAGATTAGGAAGAAGGACCTGGCCACCCACTTCCAAAAAATTGGCCATGAAAACACTATGAACAGCAGCAGAGCATTGTCTGAAATAGCACTGGGAGGTGAGAGGATGGCACAAAAAGACCAGACCCAGGGTTCCACTCTGCTGTCCACAGGGTCACTAGGAGTCAGAATCAACTTGGCAGTACTAACAACAAAGCACACGAATATGTCCCATAACTCCAGGCCATATATGAAATCAATCAATTAGCGCTTGAAGATCCATGGCAGGTATATTAATAAAGAGCATATTTTACTCTCCACTCTTTAGTTATTGATTATCCAATTTGTAGACTGAATACACTGCTAATTTGCTTTGTTTCCTTCTAGCCACTTCATAGATTATCATCTTCACTAATGAGCAGGTAGGGAGGGAAATGACAATAGAGATCAAATCCCTCCATTTCAGTAAAGTTGTTAATTTATCTATGCCAGCAACTGTGTTAGACTCAGAAAACACAAGGGTGAGTAAGACAATTCCTAAATTGAAGGATCTCATAGACTAATGTGGAGGCTTGTAATTATTTCTTGCAAACTCTAGTGAAATGTTTTATGATAAAGATTATTAAAACTTTTAGATAAAATAAAGTTTAGGGAATTTCTTAGGGGCTTTATATATTCCCTATTTCATTAAAGTTTTACTTTAATTTTAATTAAAACAAAGGCTTGTTCTTTCCTTACTCTTATTATGTTATGCACTCGGTCAAGCTACAAGTGTTGTAGACCAGACTAAAAGCAATCTTTAAAAAGCTGTATAAATTATTGATGTTAAGACTAATTATGTACTACTATTTTTTCTTTTTTTTTGTAAGAAAGATTGGCCCTGAGCTAACATCTGTAACCATCTTCCTCTATTTTGTATGTTGGACACCTCCACAGCGTGGCTTGTTGAGTGGTATGTAGGTCTGTGCCCAGGATCCGAACCTGTGAACCTTGGGCCACCGAAGTGGAGCGCACAAACTCAACTGTTATGCCACTGGGCTGGCCCCTGTACTACTAATTTTTAACTGTCATAGAGTCAGACAAGAAAGTTATTAGAGTGACCTGGTTTAGTCCTGGGAGAATTCCAAGAGGATATTAATTTTAGAGAACAGACCTTAAGTAGTAAGGTAAAATGAGAGGAAGAGGTACTTTTGCACAGAAGGAGGAATGTAGATAAAATTAAGGAAGATAAAGGCAGTAGCAGTTGAAAAGAAAGTATTCTGGCCTGGAAAGTACTAGTCTTCATGTTGGGGAAATAATAAAGCAAATTAGAAAGTGAGTAAGGCATAATGTGGAAGGGCATGAAAGTAGGCAGAATTTTAATGTTGAAAACGTTGGAAATAAAGAGGTAATTACAGAGTTGGGGTTTTTCAAAAGTAATCTGTATTAGTTATACGCTACAAATTACTCCAAACTTAGCCACTTAAAACAGTAACTTTTTGTTATCTCAGAGTTTCTGTGGGTGAGAATCTGAGAGTGGCTTAGCTGAAGGTTCTGGCTCAGGATCTCTCAGGTTGCAGCCAAGCTGTCGGCTGTCAAAGCCTGACCTGGGTGAAGGATGTGTTTCCAAGCTCACTCATGTGGTTGCTGGGAGGCCTCAGCAACTTGACACATAAGCCTCTCCATAGGCTACTTGAGTGTCTTGATTACATGGTGGTTGGCTTCCACGAGAGTAAGCAAAGAGAGAGACACACAAAGAGAAGGACAGAGAGGCAGAGAGAGAATGAGAGAGACAGCAGGAGAGTACACCCAAGGGGGAAACAACAGTCTTTTAAAATCTAATCTCTTAATTGACATACCATCACTTCTACTGTATACTATTAATCACACAGAACAAACCCGATCAATATGAGAAAGGACTACACAGGGGTGTGACTCCCAGAAGGAGGCGATGATTGGAGGCCATCTTGGGACCTGTGTACCACAGACTGTTATCACGAAAACAGGTCTTCCGCTACTTCTTTATTTTTAATTTTTTTCGTGTGAGCATGCAGGATAGATTTGAAGTGGCAAGTTCAGAACTCAGTAGATAAGGAGGGAGCCTGTTGTAAAAATAAGGACCTATAAACAGAGAGTGAAGAGCAAGTTTGATATAGAGTCTGATGAATAAATGACAAGCGATAGAATATATTGGAGTATTTGAGGAAGCCATTTGGGTTAAAACTAACTTGGCTTGACCTTGTTTTTCCAAAAGGTCCTGACATGGCCTGTTGAGCATGCAGTGTACATCTGCTTTAAACACTTACTGTGCCCCAAAGCCAAGAATAACGCCCCTAAAGATAGAGATGTAACTTTCTCCCATATTGGCATTTCTTTAAGGATAAGCATCTCTTCCTGGAAACTAAGGATTCATTACTGCCCTACTGTGCTCCCCTTGTGACCACTGAGCTGCTGACCACCAGCCTGCTGTGCCAGCTAAGCATCTTGTGACAACTGTAAATGAGGCATTCCTATCATATGTGGTGTATGCTCTTTGTTCCAAGACTGTATATAACCACTTTGTACATCCCACTTCTTTGGTGCCTTTCCTTCCTTGGGGAAGAAAGGCTCCATGCTATAGTCCTCAAACATGACATAATAAACTCACCCAAATTTTGATTTATAGATTTACTATGGAGTATTTGCATAGACAAGTCCATAATAAATAAATCTAGTTCATGAATCAGCAAATCTTATTTCTAACTTGCCAGCTCACAAATTCTGGAAAGAAAGCACACATATTTTCTTTCAGTCTTTTACTTCATCAGGACCATGAATGGAATCCCTACACTTAAGCTAAATTAACAGATATTCTTCCCGATTTTGTGTGCGTTTTCCACAGGTTTTTGTTTCAGTGATTCTCACAGTGGCTAAAACTGTATCTTAGGCCCCCAGGAGCAGTCTTTGAAGGTTTACATTGCTTTTTATTTACTTTCTTGCGCCCAGGAGCATTTTTGATACTCCTCAGAGCTTTGAAAGCAACTGGTCTTTCTCCCCAGAGGAAATTTGAACAGTTCACAACAGCTGGTAAAATAGCTCAATTCTTCTTCCTTTCAGAAGATGAAACTAAAGATGAAAGAGAGTGATTTTTCTAACCCCTGTTTGAGCGAAGACTCCCCCACAACCTAAAAGATCAATCATATGGAAAACAGAAAGTTTTTCAGCACAAGGATGACTTCTCAATAGAGAATGAAGAAAAAGTGCAGGAGAAGGAGACATGTCCACCGTGCGATGAATGGATTCTCAAGAAAAAATATAAAGTGCCTAGAAGATATTGCAGGTCCCCTTGCAGAACACTGCAATAAAGTAAATATTGCAATAAAGTAAGTAACAGAAATTTTTTGGTTTTCCAGTGCATATCAAAGTTATGTTTCCACTATACTCTAATCTAATATGTGTGCAATAGCATTATTTCTGAAAAAACAATATACGTACTTTAATTAAAAAATACTTTAGGAGCTGGTCTGGTGGCATAATGGTTAAGTTCACATGCTCTGCTTCAGCAGCCTGGGGTTCGTGGGTTCCAATCCCTGGTGCAGATCTACACACTGCTCATCGAGCCATGCTGTGGTGGCATCCCACATACAAAATGGAGGAGGATTGGTACAGATGTTAGCCCAGGGACAATCTTCCTCAAGCAAAAAGAGGAAGATTGGCAACAGATGTTAGCTCAGGGCCAACCTTCCTCACCAAAAATAAAAATAAAAATACTTTATTGCTAAAAAATGCTAACCATCATCTGAGGCTTCAGTGAGTCTCAATCATTGTGCTGGAGGAGGGTCTTATAAAAAACATGTTATCGGCAAAGCACAGTAAAACAAGTTATGCCTGTATCTAGCAATGAATCAAATCCAATAAAATGTAGAAGAATAGGTACTTAGTTGTTGATTTAACCTTAAAAGCCTCTGTGGGTGTGGCGCATATTGGTTAAGAATAGAAGTTCTGATATTTTCCAATTTTCAGTGATCTTTGATGAGCAAATCTAAGCTAAACTTTAGCCGACTTCCAAACTGGAGCATGATTACACAGTTAAGCAGGCATTAGCAGTGAAAATTTAATTTATGTGTCAATTTGTTCCATAACTACAGATTAGTTTAGGTGCAATCTTAGCAATATTTTTGTCTCTGTTGTATTGGAAGCTATAGTCATAAGATCTACTTTCATGAATAAAACATCACTGAGTCTATTCCAATGTCAGTTGTGGTAACTAAAGCAAAAATTGCCTCTGGGACAAGAGATGACATTAAAGCGAAGACACCCGCACCTTGGGCCATAGTATCACACCGCAACTACAGGGCTAGGAAAAGAAAAACTCTTCAGTAAGGTCATTTTTCATACATCACACTAGCTGCTCATAAACCCAGAAGCAAGGATCAATTCACCAATACATTCTTTACATAACTACAGCTCAGCTTTCACCATATGCACAGCTAATAGCCACACACACATGCTGCTTTTCAAACAGCACACGAACTACATTCTGTTAACTATTTGTTTAATACTTACGTAATAAATTGATCAAAATTTAGGGATTTAGTAAATTAATTCCCCCACTATCTATACATTGATTACACACTCATTTAGTTAAAATCTTGAGAGGGCCTGCCCCATGGTCGAGTGGTTAAAGTTCTGCACACTCTGCTTTGGTGGCCCAGGTTCACCGGTTTGGATCCCCAGTGCAGACTTACTCCACGCATCAGACATGCTGTGGAGGCATCCTACAACAAAATGGAGGAGGATTGGCACAGATGTTAGCTCAGGGCTAGTCTTCCTCAAGCAAATAAGAGGAAGGTTCACAATGGATGTTAGCTCAGAGTGAATCTTCCTCACCAAGAAAAAATCTTGAATATGTGTGTGGGTTGAATGATGCCTCCAAAAAGATAGTGAAAATCCTAAACCCAGTTACCTGTGAATGAGATTTTATTTGGAAATAAGGCTTTAGCAGATATAGCCAAGTTAAGATGAGATCATACAGGTTAAGTTTGTGTTCTCTGCTTTAGCGGCCCAGTGTTTCGCTGATTCAGATCCTGGGTGCAGACATGGCACAGCTGGTCAAGCCACGCTGAGGTGGCGTCCCACATGGCACAACCAGAAGGACCTACAACTAGAATATACAACTATGTACTGGGGGACTCTGGGGAGAAGAAGAAGGGAAAAAGAAGAAGAAGATTGGCACAGATGTTAGCTCAGATGCCAATCTTTAAAAAAAGAAAACAAAAAAAGAGAGAAACTTTCCTGTCACTCTCCAGAGGGAGCGGAACTCTGCTCTGTATTCCTGTGGGATCCAGGTCCTATGAGGGTTTGCTGCCTTCTAGAGCTTTGTACTTTTACCCATGGCATAGAAGCAATGGATCTTTGTCTGAGTCCTGGGGACAGGAGCGTTTCATGCCCTTTTCTGTTAAAGAAGGGTCTGGAGAAGTGAACAGCATTTGATGCCACTTTCCCCTCTTTCTATGCCTGTGCCACGAGGGAATTCTCTCTCCTTGTCCCAAGCCTGAGTACTTGGTGGAAGCCCTTGAAAAGAGCTTGGAAGTGAATGCAAACCGCCCTTGTTCCTGGGACCCCCGCTGCTCTGAAGGGAAACCTTAGCCTACACTTCGCTTTCAGGAATTTATTAAAATTTTGGCTGATTTCTTCTTCCTAGTTTCTATACCAGCCACCTTTTCCTCTTGTGCTTTTGGAGTGAGGCAGGTTACATGTCCATAATCCCTTGGAATGGCAGGTCCCTCTGAAATTTGGCTCATTTGGTAACCATGGGACATCAACTCTCCAAAGGGCTCAAAAAACCAGTTGTGATTTAGCGTTTCTTCATTGTCAGGTTGAGAGCAATGTTCTCTTGCGGTTTTCTATATCCTTAGAGGAAACAGAACTCAGAATGTATCTTTTTACTCTATGAATATAGTGTTCTGATGCACATTCCTGGGTAAAAACCATTTATAGTATAATACATAGTTATTGAAATAGACACATTAAAAAAGAGTTTAACATCACTTAAGGATATATAAAATGTCTATGGGAACATAATGGAAAAGATAATTAATTCTCTCTAGGTTGGGGGTTTAGGCTTCTCTAGAAATTCCCTCTAGAAAAGGAGGAATTAAATTTTGGTCTCAAAAGCTGAAAAGGGATTAGTAGGCAGAATAACTTTGAGGCACAGTGACATTAAGAACTATTGACCTAAGGGTATATTGATGAATAAAATGTGCAAAGAATTGTTACAAAGGGAGTTTGACACAGTTGCCTTTAAGGACAAAAATCTGGAAACTACTCAAATGTTCAACAGTATAAAAGAATATTTAAATAAATTAAAATACATTCGTAAAACACAATGTCATGTAGCCATACATGAGAAATGTTATTGACTTTTAAATCAAAAAAAGATTTTGCAAAAATATGTACAAGGTGATCATGTACAAAAATATGAACAATTTAATTTACACATACACAAATGCACACACACAGAGAGAGATACACAATAAAAATGCTGAAGGTTTTTCTGCTATTGATATTTTTAATTTTAAAAAATTTAAAAATTTTAATTGATTTAATTTCTTTCAATTGCCTATATTTTTAAAATATGTTACATATGATGTCTTCAATCTTGGTGCCCCAAAAAATGAGAGGTATTAAAAATAGGTGAAAATGATAATACAAATGCTGGTGAGGATGTGGAGCAACAGGAGTTCTCATAGATTGCTGGTGGGAATGTAAAACGGTGCAGCCACTTTGGAAGACAGTTTGGCCTTTTCTTACAAAACTAAATACACTCTTACCATATGATCTAGCAGTCATGCTCCTTGATATTTACCCAAATGTGTTGAAAACATGCCCACACAAAAACCTGCTCATGAGTGTTTATAGCAGCTTTATTCCTAATTGTCAAAACTTGGAAGCAACTGTGATACATCCAGACAATGGAAGGTTATTCAGTACCAGAAAGAAATGGGCTATCAAGCTATGGAAAGATATGGAGGAACCTTAAATACATATTACTATGTGAAAGAAGCCAATCTGGAAAGGCTCCATACTGTATGATTCCAACTCTATGATGTTCTGGAAAAGGCAAAACCACAGAGACAGTAAAAAGATCAGTAAAAAGTAAAAAGATCAGTTGGAGTAGAAACCCAGAGGGATGAAAAGGTGGAGCACAGGAATTTTAGGGCAATGAAAATACTCTGTACGATACTATAATGATGCCTACATGTCATTATGCATTTGTCCAAACCCACAGAATGTATACCACCAAGAGAAAACCCTAATGAAGGTTCATCATCTGGTGGGGGATGTTGAGAATGGAGAAGGCTGTGCATGTATGGGGGCGGTGGGTATATGTAAACTCTCTGTACCTTCCTCTCAGTTTTGCTGTGAACCTAAACTATTCCAAGAAAATAAAGCCTTTATACAAAAGCAAGTGAGAAAGTCAAAACAAAAAAGAAAAATAAAATGAAACCAGAGATGAGGTTAGTGAAAAAAAAATATATATATATGTATATACATGTATATATATGCCTTGGGTGCTGTACCTAAGGCTAAAAATGATTTTAGCTCTGAGCTAAATTTTGCTCAAAATGTGCACATTTTGCTCTGAGCTTTCCAGTAAACACTGAAGAGATGTTAACATGTCATGTCATAAGATTGACAGTACTAAGAAGATAGAAAGAAATAGATTTCCAAGGAGAAACACAGTTAATCCTGATATTAGGATCCAAGAGAAAACTCTGAGTCTTTGTAAAAAAAAATGGCATCGGCTAATGGAGTATGTACCACCCTCAACAACATCCTGGCGGTACATACACCATCGCTTGCATTCGTTTATTTCTTTGGGAATTATTTGCATGAGAAGAAAATAGTATGATGAGGTTAGGATGCCAATTCAAGGTGGATAATATAGAATGGCCCAGCTAAATTCCAAGTCTGATACTGTTCTGGCTTACATTGCAGATTGAGTTTGGAGTGTAGAGGAATAGAGGGCTGGCAAATCTGCCTGATATTTGTCCATTCACAGAGTTTCCCTTGCCTAAGCTTTGGCAAAGTGTTAAGTGATCATAAATTCTAGGTCCATTCTCCTGTGAGAAGCTGAAATGCAGCTATACCATATGGAAATCTTCTAATCAGTAAGAAATCTGATGCAGACAGATGCTTAAACAGAAGTCACCCTTCTTCCACATGAAGGGATCCTAGAAAGGCCTTGTGAAGCGGGTCTAAATTGTCACCCATAACTAATCTGGGCTCTACTTTAAGAAACAAACCAATGAACAATCAAGACCCCCCAACTTTCAGCACCACAGTACCTGTGGCAATAACTGGACTCCAGAAAAATCATAGTCATTGTAGCCAAGCAATTATCTCATATTATTAAACACACACCCACACACACACACACACATAACCTATTAACAACCAGAGCCTGTCAAATAGTAAACAATGTAAATTTAAGTTGTCCCTCTGAATTAAAAGGTTTGCATGATTAATTCAAAGATAAATGAAAGCATTAATTAGCTGTTTAAAGCAGTTAGGTATATAAGTTGGATAAATGATGTGGAGCATCTACTCAAAATGATGAAATTGCTTTTAGAGTACTTGATTGACTTTTATTTTTCCCTGGCGATAATTGAACAGCATGGCTAGTTGTCAATTAAGTCTATTCTATTTCTTGACAATAAAGCCTTGCCATCTGCATATATAACTATATACCTATATATGCCATCAGCATATATGACTATATACCCATACCTATATACCAATGCTCTCTTTCTGCCTGCTCTAGTGAAGGATCATGCCCGAGATAATGAAAGTGATGCAGAGTAATTAAATGAAAAAGAAACCATATCCTTGTTTTATTCTTGTGGAAAAATTACCCGAAATATGAAAGTATTGTTTCTCCTGACCTGAACTTCAAAAAGGATTCTGTATAAACATTAATAAATATGGTTTATAGGCTCATGGATTCTAGCCTTGAGGTTATTACTCTTTCAGAAAAAGGCTGAAGAAAGGTCACTTAGAGTAACCACATGTTATATTTTATTCCAACAAGGTGATAAGGAATATAACTGAAGAGCTACCACAGAAATGAAAAGATTATGAGGAAGTTGAAAATTGCCTTGAACGCACTCATATAGTCTTGGTGGTTTGGACTGCTAGAGAGATGAAAGGAAGCATCATGAACCTAGGAGAAGGTTCTATTTAAAGATAGCAGCCTGGATGTGCAGGTAGGTGAGACACCTCTCTCACGGTTTCCAGATAAACTCTAAGATATCTAGTTGATTCTAATTTCAGATAGACAAATTTTTTTCCAATATAAGTATATTTTCAGTATTGCGTGGGACATGCTTATTCTAAAAAAAAAAAAAAAAAAAAAAATTGTTGTAACTGAGTGTCCTGCATTTTTATTTGCTAAATTAGGCAACCCTGTCCCCTCTGTCTCAGATCCCTTTTAAAATTTCAGAAAATAAAGTAAAAAAGTATAAATGCACAATTGCAAAGAGAGTGTCTGTTGGCTGGGAGGTTGTTGGAGGCATCAGGAGAGGAAAAAAGTTAAACAAAACTCTGCTTGAAAAAAAAGTAGATGGGATAACGTTGGCAAAGCAAATTGTAGAGAGTTTCAGCCTAGAATGCCTGAGAAGGAGCTGTAAGGAAGGAGGCAGTCAGCCTGCCTGGCTGTGCCCTGGAAAGGTCTGGACCAAGGAGTAAGGAGGGAATTAATAGAAAGTCTGTGCCCTATTCAGCTGATGTCCTGCCCCTCCCAGCACCACTTGCGGAACTGCAGATAGCAATGCTTTTACCTCTTTTGGCGATGTAACAAAAATAACCCTAACAATAAGCAGTCCTTCCTGAAAGAAATCAAAAGACCTGTTTGGCAGAAATAAGGCAGTTGTGAGGGAGTGGTTGCCCTCCACTTGGAACTGGTTTCTCAACATCTCACTCTAAAGCAAAAGCCGTCAAGTAGTCACACACTCGGAGATCCAGTTCAACTCTTCTCCCTGGCATGCAGTAAGAGCTCAAAAAGCTTAGCTGCAATTATGATGAGAAAGAGACTTAACAGAGCGGTAGGTCAGGCCCAGTGGAGGCAACGTGCTAGGAGGACTTCTAGGTGGTGGCTCGACAAAGAGAGGTGGAGCTCAGACTCGCTTCTCTGGGATAGAAAAGCAAGCAGGCATTCAAGGCAGAAGCTACACTGATGAATCTGTGTGCCTTTGGCTAGATTAACTTCAGCGCTTTATCTCTTGAGAAATTAAGGTTTCGGAGAATGAGGTCATGGGGGAGGAGCAAGGAACGCTAACATGAATATTACAGTTGTTGTTTCTTGTTTCTATTTTTACCTTTTTTTTTTTTTGAGGAAGATTAACCCTGAGTTAACATCCGCTTCCAATCCTCCTCTTTTTGCTGAGGAAGACTGGCCCTGAGCTAACATTTGTGCCCATCTTCCTCTACTTTATATGTGGGACGCCTGCCACAGCGTGGCTTGACAAGCAGTGCTTAGGTCCGCGCCCAGGATCCGAACCAGCGAACCCCAGGTCGCTGAACAGAGCACAAGAATTTAGCCACTAAGCCACCAGGCCGGCCCTACCTGTTTTTTATTGTTTAGCCACCATGGTAAAGGATTATTGCCTCATATAAGAGCCAGAGCCCCTTTACCCCTTAAGGGAAATTCAGAAGTGAGGTTTGTAAGATTAAAAGCCATTATCGAAAATATCCCCTTTGGTCAACTGAATCTTTCCATCTAGTGTATCCATTAATCAACCATGAAAGAAAAGCTCAGAAGGGCCAGTGGCCCTTTACAAACTATTAACAAGAATGCATTGTAATTAAACTCAGTCTTTTCCAGCAGTTTTTTTTGCATAAATATTTGAAAATAAGACTTTACTAACTAAAAGTATTTAAAGTAAACATGGAAAGGGGAGAGGACAAAGAAAGGTTTTATGAACCATTTGCACGTCCCTTAGGACAGAGTCTTCTCTCATTTTTACATAACAATTCCTTGCTCTGCAGCCTACATGGGGCCTCAGTGAAAGCAGCAGAGTTTCTCCTGAGAGACAAATGGCAAATTTCTGGAGAAATGAATGTGCAAGAGTTATGTAAAGTTGTTTACTCCTTTAGAAACTGTTCATGTGAAAAATTACACTGAGAGTTAGAATGCCTGTGGAGGCTAGGAAACTGGTGGCCGCCAGAGGCAGGCTGTTGTCCTTGGAGAAGACATCCTGAAATATCAAATGAAAAGTGTTCTCCTGAGGTCTTGGAGGAGAAAATTCACTCTGATTCAAAAAGAAAAATGATAATTTCATTCCGAAACATGAAGAAATTGCTGAATTCCAGAGAGTAGAGATTCTAGGTGCTAAATAACCTTTCTTGGCTCTGAAGGGGGAAGAAACCATCCATAATTTTTCTTGCAAAACTTCCTTGCTTTATTAATTGAAGCAACTTAGTTACCAGTATACATGAGGTAATGAAACTTTCTCATCTAGAATAGACCACAGAGCAAAGAACTAATAACGATAATAGTAATCAGTAATACTAGTAGAAAGCTTGTTGAAATCAAGCGAGAATTCTACTTCTGGGCTAATTTGAAGAAGAACCAGAGGTTTGGTTTGTGAGTTTTTGTTTCCTAATCTATTTTAAGTAAAAAACACTGCAGAAGGAAAGGTGTATTCTGATGAACGGAAGCATTAGAATCCACATAACAGAGTTTTAAAATTTATTATTTTCTCTATTTGGGGCCAGCTGATCCACTTCTACATTTGAGAGAAGATCTGAACAGCAAGAATTAAATGATAGACCATGTTTTCAAAGATTTACATCTGGATTGTGAAAGGCATTGAACCAAATCCAGGGCTCAAAGCCAGAGTCTAGATTTAAGAAAATTTTCCTTGTCAAAGCAAGAGGGGTGGGCTAGCTTTTCCACGTGGGCGGGTGCGTTAATTTAATTTTAAAAGCGTTCTCAGTACTCTACCCCTCCCTCAGAGGCTCTGTGAAGCTCTCCCCTTCAAGTGGTGTAATCTATTTTGCCTGTCAGGCTGATCTTGTGACTTATTTTGGCCCATAGAATGCGGTGAAAATAATGATGTGCCAGACCCCACTAGACTTCAGTGGCCCCGTGTGCTTCCATTGTCTCTCTCGGAACTCTGTGCCTGCCATGTGAACAAACCCAGCTCAGCAGATGGACCGGAAGATCATGTGGAAGAGGTCCCAGCTATCCTTGCTGAGGCCATCCTCAACCTGCCGGCAACCAGCTGATTCTGAACCATGTGAGAGAATCCAGCCACGATCTGCAGAACCAACTCTTCCCTACTGACAGCTGACCACAGGAATGCGTGCCTGAGCCCAGCTGAGCCCAGAAGAACTGTCCTGCTGACCTAGAGACCCATGAGCAAAGATACACGCTTTTGACATTAACTCACTGAAATGTAGTTGGTTTGTTCCACAGCAGTAGCTAAACACACCGAAAGTTTTCCAAAGTATGAAAAGTATATGAAGAGCCAGTGCAAAATCATTCCTGGGAATCAGGCAGACAAGAGCTCAGTTCTGTGTCAAAGATGCATCTCTTAAGGGGAACCAAGGGTGTCTGCTATCATCCTGGTGGTTATGTACTGAAAGAAAAAAGGACAAGTTAAGGGCTGGCCCAGTGGTGCAGCGGTTAAGTTCCCACATTCCGCTTTGGCGACCCAGGGTTTGCAGGTTCGGATCCTGGGCTTGGACCTACGCACCTCTGTCAAGCTGTGCTGTGGCAGGCGTCCCACAGATAAAGTAGAGGAATGGATGTTAGCTCAGGGCCAGTCTTCCTCAGCAAAAGAGGAGGACTGGCAGCAGGTGTTAGCTCAGGGGTAATCTTCCTCAAAAAAAACACGAAAACCCAAGTTAAAAGTGTAAGGGTAAACTGATTTAGGGATCAGAGTCCTGTAAGGCATAATTCTTTGTAGGAATGGGCCATAATTCAGCATAAGGAAAGTAAAGAAAAAGAGTTGCCTTCTCTTTTAGCATTAAAAAGAAATTGCATCTCAATTTGCTCATTTTATCAATATGCTTCTATCTTAATCTGCATATGAGGAAGAAAGGTTTTGTCTTCTGTGATTCTAGCTTCCTTTTTTCCTTTTTCTAGGGTCTTAAAATATGTTTATCTTTTGTTAGTTTGTGTCTCTACATAGGGCCCAGCGTATCCAATGTCTCCCTATGAGAAACTGCCTATCAGAAAAGAGTAAAAATTAAGGGAACTCATTTATGGTCAATTGCCTCTTTTCCTAGGGACTTAGCTCTTAAGGGAAAACAAAACCACTAAATGAAATCAATCAGCAAGGAGGTGGCAGACCTGATTTTCTCTTGAGAAATGGGTAGAGCGTAGGCGGCAACCTACTTCGATTCCAGCAAGTCTGGTCTCCGCATGACAGAGAAGGCGCTGAAGGTTGCCTCCAGGTGGAGAGGATTTAGGACTAGCCGTCCTTTTCAAGGCTGGTGAAGCAACAAACCCTTGAGCCATCGGTTGCCCTTTGGTCTTTTGAAGGACTTTCTGATAGTATTTCCTAAATCTACCTCAACTCCCCACCCTGAGACTCAGACGGATTATTCCTCCCAGAACAAAAATATAAGAATCCATGACTTTTGATACTGGTAGAGTTCCTCTTGGAAACAAATGTAGGCCCTCCATCTCCTTTCTAGAAGAATGCCTGTTCCCTCTTGGAAACGACTGAATCATTGTTGCCATCTTCTTTCTTCCCAGAAGAACAATAACACCGTTTTAGTTCTCTCATTCTTTTCTTAAAGCAATGCTGGGTGTTATTTATACAACTTAAGACTTGATTACACTTGACATTGAAGTAGCTATTTGTACAGAAATTCATCTTTCTTATTAGTAGCATAAAGTTTGTCTTCTCCCCTAAGATGTCTCATCAACTTATGCTACCTTTTCATTATAGCTCTTACTCTATTTGCTTCATTCCTTCCTTTCCTTCCTTCCCTTCTCCCTCCCTTCCTTCCTTTCCTCATAGTCTCTTTGTTGAATTGAAAAAAATCAGTGGAACAAAGCTTTTTCCACTTTCCAACAAAGCTTGTGATTATGGACTCACAGGCCGAGAAGATCTCTAACACTGAAGACTTCTGGAACTGTCAGAGAAATTCTAGAATTTTGACGGGAAGGAGTATATTAGTTTCCTGTCGCTGCTGTAACAAATTATCACAATTTAGTGGCTTAAAGTAACACAGACTTATTTCTTATAGTTTTGGAGGTCATAAATCCAAAATTGGGTCTTACAGGGCTAAAATCGAGGTGCCAGCAAGGAGTTTCTAAGGGAGAAGCTGTTTCCTTGCCTTTTCCAGTTTCTAGAGGCCGCCTGAGACCTTTGGCTCGTGGTCCCTTCACTTCATCTTCAAAACCAGTGGCAGAGCATCTTTTCTCTCTGGCTCTGCTTTGTCATCCTATTGACTTTTTTCTGACCCTGATTCTCCTGCCTCCCTCTTAAAAAGACCCTTGAGACTACATTGGGCCCATCCAGATAATCCAGGATAGTCTCTCTATCACAAGATCCTTAATTTTATCATATCTGCAAAGACCCTTCTGCCATATAAGGTAACATTCACAAATTCCAGAAATTAGGTTGTGGACCTCTGTAGGGGCCATTATTTTGCCTATCACAGAGGAATAACTGGAAAAATATTTTTTGAATAATTTTTTGAGCATGAACTGTGTATTAGGTAACATTTAAGTACTTTCCCGTACACTATTCAATTCATCCTTATAGAGCTCAGTGCTATATAAATTATTTTCTGCTTTTATAGAAAATTAAATAAATGATTACAATTTGGCAGAGCTAGTTTATGTAAGAATTCCTCCCTACTTGTATAAGTTTTTCAGTTAAAATTAATCACTCAAATATGTCTATTTTAGGTGAATTTTTAAATATCTTATTAGATTTCTAATTATTTGAGTAGTCATTAACATAATAAGAACATTCTTTTCCCACTAATATTCTGACTTGGGTTGACCCATGACTTAATAAACAATAGTAAAGTAGTCTTGAATATCAACCTCAGATGAAGGAGCATCCGGCTTGTAAAAGGATTTATGCAAGAGGGCATAAATCTAAAAAATATTTTTGACTTTCTAGGTGTAAAATGGTATCTAACATCTTCTGGAATTTTAGCCTTTGGAAAACACCAATTCTACAATTAACCTATAGGCAATCCATTGCTCTCTTTTAAGAACAAAGTGACTGTATCAATAAACCATATGAAGAAAAGATGTTCTACAAAATCGTTTATTCAGAAATCATTACCTCTTGTGTAAGAGACACATATTATACATCTTAAATATTGACTCTTAAGACTTCTTGACCCTGGATTTCTTGTATATCCAAGATACAGCAGCTAAATTTTCTGAGTGTTTTTTCTATCCTGGTCATTGTGTCCAAACTGGGGAGTGAGATGATGAGAGAACCTAGTTAGAGAAACATAATGCTTAAATAGCTTTGTTCATTTTTAAATTCAAGAGTCCCACTAGGAGGATTTAGGAAGCTAAGCTGAAGGTACAGTCAGCCAGTACTGTTCATTTACCAATTCTATTTATATGGAAATGTTAACTCAAGTTATCTTGCCCTCAATCTCTACATCCTGATATCATTTGAAAGGATCGCCAATATACATATTAATATAAAAGCCCTGAGGATGAGCAGATTCTGAGAGAGGAACAGAGGAATAGAGTTGTCTCTAAGAAGTGACATTGTCCTTGTATTTGAAGATGGCGACATCAGCCAAACGAGGAAGATGCTGCTCCACAGTTTCAAGTCACGTGATTTGACAGCAAACCCTAGTCACATATCTGTTACTGGATTGTACTCTGCTGCTAGGTAACTTCCTGAGAAATGCTTGTTTCCTCTATCTCCGGCCAAGTATATTCTTTCCCTTACATTATAGAGAAAATCTCAGTTTTTCATACCTCCCATTTAATCTGGCATCAATATTTTTTATTCTATTTGTTTACTCATTAATACTTTCAGGATAAGCGAAGCTCCTTCCTTTCTATAAATTAAGAAGAAACATCTTGGCTTTTCAGATTAAGTGACCACAGAGTTTAACCCTTGTCAGCTATACCACACAGATGACTTACTTATTCTGTCTTAATATTTAATAGAAGTTTTTTGACAGGGAGACTAAATGATGACAAGAACAGGTATTCTATGAAGATTATTATAAACTGGGATAACTAAAACACCAGAATTGTATATTTTGTAGTAAAGAGTGTGTTTTAGTTTAGGTAAAGATACATTTTCATGACAGTTTTTAGACCATAAAGTATTAAAATTGGGGCTCACTGGAGAAGTAAATAAGCAGCTCTTTGATTGCCGTGTTCTATGGGCACCACCCAGCTTGGTAATCCACAGCGTCTCTGGCCTCTTTCATCTATGCAGTCTTCAACAAGCATTTGAGAACCTATGAAAAACTTGGCACTGCCACTAAACATGAAAAAGGCTCGTATGAAAGGATTTCCTCCCGTCCTTTGAGAAATGTGTACAGACCCTTCATATCCATCATTTTAGGTATTGAAATAGGCAAGTGGCCAGTAAGAAATATAAAGAAAGGGGGGTGGGAAAGAGAGAGAGAGACAGGAAAGAGAAGGGAATGGGCGGGGGAGATAATGCCTTGAGCTCAAGAGGCTCAAGATCTAATTGGTGAGATAAGACATGTATTAAAGAAATTAAATAATAAGTTAAAGCAATACAGAATAAAATAAAGCAGTGTAGAATGACATACAGTAAGGCCAATAGAACTTTGGAATATGGCCAAGTCAGTAAGGAGGCTGCCTGACTCTGGACCACAAGGCATATGCATGAATACCTGCAGCTTTTAAAATCAGATTGTCAGGTTGTACTGTCTGAAGCTTATCCCCTATTTTCTTTTTCTGCCCCCTGTTAAATGTTGTGCGCACTCAACAAATATTCAGCCCATTCTTTCTTACTTACAGAACACCCATTTTGCTTAGCAAACCAACATCTTCCAGATGACCATGTACTTCATTGGGCAGCCATGATAATTTCCTCTTGCTTGTCAGTACTCAGTTTAAAAATGAGCACATGAGCAAATCTGGTTGATAGAGACTTAGAGAAGAATTCTGGAGGCCTCTGGGAAAGATGTCCTGCCTCCCCTCAGCTTCCATAAAAGAAACATTGGATAAAAAATACTCCTCTTCCTCCTGTGGAATTTGTCAGGTCTTCAGTGCAGCTGAAATTATAAGGAGAGCTGCCCTGAAAATAAAGTCAATCCATGAACTATGACAGAGTATAAGGACAGAAACTCGGAGCCTTGAGGAAGTCATTGAGCCACTAAATTCACCCACCTGGGAGCTGCCCTCTTTTGAGAGACCTACCAATGCGCAGTAATAGATTTTCTTCATCATTTAAAACACTCTGAGTTGAGGTTTTTTTATTGCATGCATCCAAACATCCAAATTAGCAAATTCCCTAACTCATTATTTGGCTACTTCATGCATCATTAACATTTTTATATGGTGACCCACAAGGGGAATAAAAATCCATGGAAATCAAGTTAATGCATTTAACTATTTACCCAAAGGGTTGATAGACCAGAAGTGTGACACTATTGACCCAAAAGAATTTTGGGGATTATATATGGGCTACAAACAGGCATAATATATCTCTTTCATTTGTTATTTTAAAAATTAGCAAAAATATTTTCAACTGGAATAGTATCAGAAGATATAAATGTGATCTTTGGAATTTTCCTTACAAGTTAACTAAATCAGACATAGATATTTGATTCTAAAATCTTGGAGCATATACATAAAGTTTTTATAATCTGTCAAGAAAAAGAAGACTGAAATTTTTAAAGTGCGTAAATAATGTCATGTTATATTTTGATGAGGGTGTATTTTACAGTTTAACCTTGAATTAGAGGAGACATATATCTGTGGCACAAGGTTTTTTCAGTCTTTAAACATTTCAATGAAAAGGTACATGCATGGCTCAGTTGATGTCGTGTAGATCAACTATCTGACGGATAGTCAATCTCCCTTTATAATTGATTCAGTGTCAAACAGCCATTTCAACAACAAATTGGGAGTTTGCCTGCATTTTTTAATTCCTCGAGTAGTTTCTGTGCTGGATGGCAATGCCTCCTATAGCTTCTTCGTTTTAATATGCATATTTATTCACATGGCTGTATGCATATCCTGGACAGAAACTAATTAATAAACAAATCTATTTATAATTTGTCAGCTGTTAATTTTCCATTAGCTGCACTTTGTTCCTTGTATCTATTTGAAAAGAGCATGTTTGCCATTTTCGAAAGGAGAAAAGCAAAACCTAATCTACTAGATCACTCTAGAATGAACTTGTACAAGAACGCAAAACAAAGCAAAATAATGACTACCTAAGAGCCGTTCAACTCTCTGAGGCTGCATTACAACATGTGCAATCCCTGTTGTTTCCAGAAATATAATAACGGTTTTGCCTTTTTAATTTGATAGAAAAATAATCAAATTGCTTTTTTCCCCAAAACTGTCAGACAAAATTGACATGTGATTTGACGCTTGGAGCCATTATGGAAAAGTTAAGCCCACAAGTTCATTAATTTATAGGGAAAATAGAGAAAAACATGTCCGAGTCATAGGGAGAGTGGTTTTTAATTGGAAATTTGCACTCACAGTGTAAAATTGTAGTCTCTCAAGGTTGTTACTTGCTGAGTGGATGGAGAGAAATAGAGTAATTGACAAAAGAAAAATCTGACTTTCTGTCAGTTTCCTGGCCATGTATTGAAGTGGGACTTCCCAGTGAATAGAATTGTTGAAATTCAGCAGAGGTACAAAAATACCTCTTATACTATGATATAAGTTGAACTGATAGCTTCTTTTCCCTCATCATTTCCCAAGAACACAGCAATGTTAACATTTTGTTCTTGCCTGCTGTTTGATAAAGTTGTGTAATATCCAACTCCAGCTAAGTTTTTGGCAAAAATTATTTGGGTAACTACTTAGAAAGCCATTAAATTTTACATAAGTTGGCATCTTTGTAACTCTCAAATGAATTGCTTATTTAGAGATAATAAAAAAAAAAAGCCTGGATATCTTTATGGTAAAATGTAAAGAACATGACTTTTTTAAAGATATTTATCATTTCTTGTTACACATTTTTTTCATATTTCAGCATCTCTAAAATTAGGAGGTATCTTATAAATAATAATGTGAAATATTATAACTGACAGCTCCTCCCTTAATGTGATATAAAATAATGGTGCAAATTATTAGTCATGTCTCATTTTAGATGAAATACAGTAGCTTTACTATTGTCAATGATGTCTGGTGTAATCAGGGTCTTTCTAAATTCAAGTTGCATGGTCTTTTTGTCTACCCATCCAATTCACTTGGACTTAGGAATACAAAATTCTCTTCCTCTGTGCCTTTCCCTCAGTCTTCCTTCCAAGCTCATCCTCCACGGCCACTCAGCATTCTCAACATTCTGCTCAAGATGGATTTCAACTGCCACCTCCTCATAAAAGTCCTCCATGATTATCCCAGTCAAAAATGTCATTCTCTGTCTGTAAACTATGACTCCTCTATTCTGAATTACAACTATAGTACTTTTCATATGTTGTCTCAAATTATTGAATGACTATGTGTTTTTGTACCTTTTCAGCTAGATTGCAAGGTATTTCATTTCAGAGATAATGTTTACTATAGCCAAATCCTTAATCCTGTATTGAAGGCTTTCCATGATCTGATCCCCAAATAATCATGCAGTTTCACTTTTCAATCAATGCAGTTCATTAAGACTTTTATGGCACTCTTGCCACAGTGAACTGGTTGATGTTCTTTTAACATTCAGAACATCAGTGTCTCCATGATTAGTTGATGGTGCTGCCTCATGCAGTAATATCCTTTCCCAATTCACTTATCACAATCATTTTTTAAGGTCCTTTTTTTTAAGAGTAAAAATATCCTTCAAGACTCTCTGTCAGAAGTAATTGTTTCTTCTTCTGTGAACAAATGGTTGCATTGCATATACCTCTTTACAATATTAGTCAGCTTTGTTTTGAGATTATTTTTTTCTTTCCTGAAGGATTATAGGCACTTTTAGGGCAGAATTTTTATCCTATCTGTTATTGTTATTTTCAAAGAACCTTGGCCATAAAAGGTATTGTTCTTTCTCTCATGTTTTTTGGTTTTTATGTGACCATCAATAAGAAGCCTTATTGTTTATCACGTCTATAAAGTGAAAATGGAACGTTCTTCTGTGAGAACAAGATATAATGCCTCATGCTTAGTTGAGCATTGTAAAATATTTAAGTTGAACATCAAAAATCATTTCTCTGATTTTCTGCCAATTTTTGGGATACCATTGGTGTCCATTCTAAATAAAATCTGATACAAGAATTTAATTTAGACTTATTCATCTGCTTGTGTAATGATTTCTTCAAGTCATCCGTCCAAGATCTGATTCAAGCTATCTTTTTTCTGATTCAAGACAGAGCCAGAAAAACAAACCCCTGCATCTATGAGAAAATGACTCTCAGACAGTATCAATTGTTTCTCCAAGAGTAATTCCTCCCTTAATCCTTCTGATGTTAACTCTAATATTTTACAGAAAGGAATGTGTTTATGGAAGTCAGGATCATCTTCTAAACCCAAGGATGAATCATAATTGGTTAAGAGGAGAACAGGTGGCCAAATTCTGGCCAACTACAAGTAAAAATAGCCCACTAGAACGTCCCACTTTATTGAAAATAGGCGTGAGTTTCATTTCTAGCATTGCCAATTAAGCTGCTCTCCACTGGCCTCCCACAGGTTGCAACTATTAACTCCAGACGAAATACCCAAAGCAGCTACCTGAAGTCACAAGAGTGAACAGAACAGGCAGAATCTGGAGGGGGATGGAGGCGGAGAAGGAGGAAATGTCATTGTTTGACCTTCCAATTTTAGCCTTTTAGCCTACAGGCAAGCTACAGTTAGTACTTCCCAGGGTAGCTAAAACTCTGATGGAAAATTCACAGTCTTCCTGGCCTAAAGAACCAAAGGATAGACTTCAGGGAAACCACAGCTGCTAGCATGTGAGGCGGAAATCTAGAAAAAAATAGAGGCGTAGAGACACTATGAACTCTGCTCAAATCTCTGGCTTATCCCTAACCCATACGTGTGCAGCTCATACTGAGAGAAGCCGAGCAGAAAATAAAAGTAACTGAATTGAAATTTGAGCTGTTGCTGAAAATTCAGTTTGTAGGTGGAGCCCAAGCCAGTAAATTGACTACCAAAAGAGTAACAACAGTAACAATGACAAGAATAAAAACATTTTCTGGAGTAGTACAACAAGATCCATATCCTCTACAATGTAAGTAACAAATTCACGATATGATCCAAAAGTATACAATATACAAAGAACCAGTAAAATCCAAAGTACTCCAGATGTTAAATTAGCACACAAGAATGTTTAAAGTAGCTAGTAAGAACAGCTCAATAGGATAAAGTAAAATATGTTTACAGTATAAAAGATGGTAGTAAATCTTAGCAGAGGAAGAGAAAGCATATAAAAGAATCAAGTAAAAATTTTAGAAATAATATTAAGAAAATACTGTTTTATTGTTTTGAAAAGAAAAAATCTAAAACTAATGAATTAAGATTGCATCTTAAGAAGTTAAAAAGAAAAGTAAGTTCAAAGTAAGTAGAAGATAGAAAAATTATAAAGAGCAGGAATAAATTAAATGGAAAACAAATGCTAGAGAAAGTTAACAAAGCCAAAATTTGGTTCTTTGTAAAGATCTACAAAATTGATAAACCTCTAACTAGACTGATATTTTTAAATGAAAAAAATAATGGAAATTACCTTGCTGAAAATGGGATATTTACAGATCCTACCAGTGTTAAAAAGATGAGAAGAGAATATTATGGTCAACATTATACCAACAAATTCTGTACTTACTATAAGTGGATAAATTCCTTGGAAAATAAAAATGATGAAAACAAAAAACAAAGATAAAACAAAAATCTGAATAGCTCTATATTTACTAAATAAACGAAATATTTTAAATCAAGATCTTCCCACAAAGAAAACTCTAGGTCCACGTTTCACTGAATTCTGTCAAACGTTAAATGAAGAAATAACAAATCTTACACTAATTCTTTCAGAAAGTGAAAGAAACGCTGATCAAGAATATTTATTTGCTCCAAAGCCCCTTCTCTCAGGCTTTGTATGTGCTTTTTCAGTGTTAGGTGAGCCGTCTTGCAAGCAAGAGGGGAAGTTCCAGAAAATGGCAGAGCCACTGTGGCTAAATCCCATATTACTAAGTTACAAAATTCTCCCATCCTGCAACGGCTGACCCCTGGACTTCTTCTTTGAGATATATTAGCAAATCAGAACTCTTTAAGGCAAAATGCTACTTTGAACAAAATCATATTTATAAAACAATTTTATGTTGTTAAATACTATGTAAATGAAGAAAATTGAGCAAAACAACTGTGCAGCTTAATAAATTACTATGTGGTGATGGCACTTTTAATCATTCATCTCAGGGCATAGAATATTGCAGGTCATTCCCAAGGACCTCCTCATCCCCTTACTCAACTACTATCCTGATTTTTAAGGTTATTACTTCTTTCTTTATTGCTTTCACTAAGTGATATGCCCAAGTCAGATACAACAGTCTTGTTTGGCTTTTATTTTTCCTTTATTTATTAGTGTTATTATTGCTATTGTTGCCTTTGATGCCGTTATTGTTGTTGTGGAAGTCTCTTTCAATCTCTTCTCTATCTTCAAATTTATTTGTTGATGATACTGGATCCACAGACTCTAACCTTTGCTGTTTGCATTCCCATGATGTATTTCAACATGTTCATTTGTTCTCTGCATTGCCATAAATTAGTCATTAGATGTAGAGGCCAGATCAGAATCGGGCTCAACTATTTTCAGCAAGAATTTTCAAAACTGATGTGGTATCTCCTTCTCTTGTTCACATGAGAGCTTTTAATGCCCCAAGCTCTTTCGGACTTTCTAACTCTGAATGTGAAACTTCAAGCTTGTACTACTTCAGATCCATTTATAGATCAGAGGTCATGGTTTAAGGACTGAGAAGAGAATATGACAGAATGGATGTGGAATTGTAGGAGAATAATTACTGTGGCCTATCTTCGTAATTTTGCATGACTCTAATGGACAGACACATAAAGCAGGGCATTAAGTCATTCATACTATAAGCATTTTTTTTCCTCTCAATTACTACTCTGCTTCACTTCTGTAAATGTGACAAAAATGAGTTGACATAAGATCCTCAGTATTGACCTTCTACTACAGTGCCTTGGAGATATTCTCATTTTACAGCCAAATGAATAAATATCAAATAAATTTACTTGTTTTCATTTGTATATTTCAAGCACTCAATGTTATAGGAAACGTTAACCTAAGTAAATTAACTGATTTTGATTTACCTAAATAAAAGATGATACAACTGTAGAAAATTATGTTATCCGTCATGAAGTTATTTTATCAGAAAGACTATACTTAGTATGGGAACTATAATATGAAAATCTCATTTCTTTTCTTACTTCATATTTTAAGGAAAAATATTTAGCCTAGTGAGAAGACACCTCCATAGGATACTGTTTAAAAACTCAGTAGTCTAATAGTATTTTTTGTTTTGATTTGGTTTTTAATGTTGGGAAGAAAGTGGGACATATTTTATTTGAAACATATAGAAACAAGTTTAAGATTCTGCTGAAGATCTTCCGTGGTTGCTGGTGATTTACAAATAAGTACTCAACTTATGCGTGGTCATTAAGCATTATCCAAGGAAGAATAGAGTTCAAGTCAGTAAGTTCAGCTGTCAGGTAAA
This sequence comes from Equus przewalskii, assembly GCF_037783145.1. Taxonomy (NCBI): domain Eukaryota; kingdom Metazoa; phylum Chordata; class Mammalia; order Perissodactyla; family Equidae; genus Equus; species Equus przewalskii. The sequence continues at coordinate 26,986,589 of NC_091857.1, read as the reverse complement.
CGTGGTGCTGATTAAGAACAATCTTGTATACATGTTTGCACATACATGGCATGGAATAGAATGTCAATTACTATTGCATGTCCCCAAGTTAAAACAATAACTTCCCTCTGATAATTTGTAAGAGTCATAAATTTTTTAGATGGTAGTTGAATTGAGGGAAATCTAGAAATCTCTACGGAAACAAATTGTCTGAAGCGCCTTCTGGCATTTTGTGAAAAATTAGGAGTAGTGATGTGGTCTCCTGATTTAAAAACTTGAATCTGGCATAATTTACTATTTAGTTTTTTTCAGATTATTTTAGTTTAATAAATTGACATTTGTTTCAAGTTATGTGGAGAATTGAAAAATTCAGTATCATTTTTTCCCATAAGTTTTTTTGGGAAAAAATAGAACTGCTAAATAGCCAAGTTTTTTTTTTAAGATTGGAGTATAATTTGAGAACTAGATTTCTGGAATTATCTGTCATTCTAGTCATCAGACATCAACTCTAGGACTTCATTAGAACTATAGTAAGCTGCTCCTAAAAAGCTGATGTTTTTCTTACCTCATTTTATTATACCTGTTTTGGCTCAACCACTATCTCCATTTCCTTCCTTCCCACCCATGTTGACCAACTATTCATTTTCTACAACTCCTGCGTTTGTATTCCAAAACAGAGGCTTTACTTGGTTTGAGCAGTTGCCATCTAATACAGAGTGCCCTACGAGGCTTTCGCCCTAGGCCAGTTCATAGCCGGTTGGATGAGGTTGAATCATTTATCCATTGCTGGTCCAATTGACTATTACCTGAGAGGTCAAAGCCATGTAACAGAGAATAGGGTGTCCAGGGGTAAGAGGCTAGTTGGCTGCTTTTCTCATCAGGAGGCTATCTGAGTGGCAGCCTTCCAGCACACAGCAAAATTATTCATCAGTATAGGCAGCTTTTCATCCAGTTGAGAAAGCCTAGGTTTCTTAAAACCAAGATTAATAACCATTAAAACTTAAATTGGAAGAAAATACTAAGGCTATGTACTTCAAAATATGTTTACTGAAATTTTTATCCTAATGGTAACCTTGTTTTAAAAAAAGTATAAGTGTTAGAAATCAGTGATTCATTAATATTTATGGATGCTTTATTAATTTCACGACCTGTAATGATAAAAATAACTACCATTTATAGAACAAAGATATTATTATTCAACTTTCTGTTACTGGGACCACAAAAAGAACTCAATAAATGCTTGTTGAATAAATAACAAATAAATGCATAGATAAATAATGATTATGGCTTTTCCTCATTTATTGTCTTATTTGATCATCATAATAATCATCCATTTATTCAATGAATATTAATAAAGTATCTGTTAGGTGCCAGGCACATAGAAGTAGATATTATTATTGCTGACTTGTTGTTGTAACTGTTGTTATTATTATTATTATTATAGTTTTTATCCCCATTTGCAAGAAAACTAGGAATCAGAGTAATCTCAAAGCATGTAAGCAGCAAAACTGGAACTTTTTTACACAAACTTAGAATCAAATTCCAGAATTTAAAACTGCCTCTCTCTAGTGTGATTGTAAACTACTGCTTTTTTCTGCCCCAGGGACTTGCACATGCTCATCTTTCTAAGACAGTACCCTTTCCCCTCATACTTGGCCATCTTCCCTGGTCAGTTACAACTTGTCATTCAGATTTCAACTCAGAAGACATTTCAGAAAAGTCTTCTCTGCTCCTCAAACTAATTCGCTTTCCAATGTAGTACACTTTCACCACATCCTGAAACACTCCTTCAAAGCACTTATTATACATGAATTAACTAACTCATCAAATGCTTTTTAATTTTTTTCCAGCTCTCCTAGTATAATGTAGGCTCTATGAAGACAAAGTCTATGTCTGCCTTACTTACTGCTAATCTATAATCCTAGCACAATGTCTGGGAAATACCAAGTGCTCAATGAATAGGTATTCATTAGATGAATGAATGTGCTAGAAAGATCATGAATTTTGAAGTCAATTATATGAGTTCAAAGCGATCTTAAGCAAATCAGCCTACTCATCTGGGCCTCGTTTTCATCACTTGTAAAATGGAAATAGTGAAATTTACTTGATTATGAGAAAAATTTCTATCTGAATTCCTAATGCAGGGTTAGCATTCAGTGAATACTTTATTCTCTATCACATAAAATTTGAGAAGTTTAGCCTGTTGGTTACTATAACCAAGATGCCAGAAAACCTCACCATTTCCTTGATCTAAGTTATGAAATCATAGGCATGAAGCCTAGAAAAGAATACTCTTCAGAGGATGAAAAACCCAAATTACGACATAACATTAAACATCTGGATTATTCTTGTTTCACAGACAAGATGTTTTACTTAACCTCGTACTGAGCCTTGAAATTGAAATAAGGGGTCATAACACTGAAGATGAATGATAAGGTTTAATAACATGAAGGAAACCTCCAATACACACCCAAGCAAAGTCGTTCCAATCGAAACTGAAATAAAACTCTCTTCAGGTGCTAGAAACCAGAAATTTCCTTAAAAGGCAACCACAATTTGTGTGTGTGTGTGTGTGTGTGTGTGTGTGTGTGCGTGGGGGTAGGTTTAGAGAATGTGTGATAGCAGAGCTTCTCGAACTTAATATGCACAAAATCACCTGGGGATCGCTGTAAAAAACAGATTCTGATCTAATAGATCATGATTTGGCCTGATATTCTGCATCTCTAACAAGCTCCCAGGTGATCTCATTGCAGCTGGTTCATGGGTTACACTTAGAATATTGACATATTAAAGAATGAGCAGCCTAGGAAAAATAAAATTCCACTTCTCTCATTAGAGTGTAAATGGAATCTAGATGGAGATGTGAAAGAGTTAGGTCCACAAATTTATTTTGAGCCCTATCCTTTGACAAGTGATTTTGAGAATGCATTATCTAACATTATTGCAAAAGAAATCAAAAGTATATTCAGCTTTTCAAATTATCTTCCTTGTTCCTGAGTTTGAATGTAAGATTAGTTAAAATTTAAAAGTATTCAATTCACTTCAGGTCATTTCAACAAACACTTGTTTATGGATACTATATGCAAAGGATTATGCTGGGCATTTGGGGGTTTGCCCAGATAAATTATACATGGTTCCTGACCTCTTGTACTTCGTCACAGGAGAAGACACTCTTAAACAAGTTAGTCTCAAGGAAGACTGTGATAAATACTAAATTAGCGAAATAAATAAAGGGCCTTATTATTATGGGAAAGAGAAATCTGTTTCCTCTTAGGACACCTCTTCTTGGCAGAGGTGAAATTTGAATTAGTCTTTGAAGGACAGGTAGGCATGTAAAAAAGTCCTTCTGGGTGAAAGACTTAGAACTGAGAGAACACAGGGTTTGTTCCACAAAGAGTATGGGAAGAGCAGCCTCCTGTGAAGGTTGGAGGCAGAAGGCCTGTATGAACAGGCAAGGCTGGAATAAAAGAGAAGCCACATGTCAGTTGGTTGGATTGCAAAACTGAGAAAGCTAAACATCTTTCTGTAGAGAAATATGTATGTGCATTGACGTGACTGAAAGATAACTGTGCCAATATTATGAACTGTAGTTGAAGAGACTAGGTTGGTGATTGGCAGGATTATTTAGAGAACAACGTTGGCCCAAAGGAGGGGGGAAGATGACAAGGTGAAAAGGAAGACCTCAGATGAGATGAGACTTTGTACAACTTGACACGAGTTACTTTTGTACTTTTTTTTGGAAAAGTGACTACATTTTGAAAATAGACATAACAAAATACCAGGAATTACATGTAAGAAGAAATGAGTTTTCAAATCATGGTGAACCCAGCTCAATAGAGAGCTTCATGGGCCCTGAGTAGAACACTGCAGCTACTGTCTCCCAGAAATGAAGGATGAGACTTGTACCTAAGCACATAAGAATCTCCAGAGTCCAGGGCTTAACACGAGCGGGGTGTCTTTCTTTGCTCCAGACCCACTTATTTTGCAGTCTGAAGAGATAGTTAAGCACAACAGTAATTCAGGCAAAGATTGCTTGAATAGTACTTGGTTCATTTTCTTCCTGTATGCAAGACCAAAAAAAGCCACACGACATTTTCAGTGGGATTGTGCTTGTTCATTAGAAAGAGAACCAAAAGGTCTTTGAACACGTTCTAGCCACAAGCAATAATAACTTATTCCCGGGTTATTAGTGTCATGTTTAGGTCCTGCTGTGCTCCAAATATAAATGAGGCTTTTTTTTAGGGAGTAAAGGAGGGTGCTGTGTTTTGTTTTGTTTCAGCATTTTTTCACATTAGAGGAATACTATTTTATCTTATAAAACACATGAGTTTATAATATAAAGCAGAAGAAAACAGGGCCATTTGGGGTGATCCGGAAGCCATAGGAGACCGTCCTGAGCCTTCCTAAGGCCTGAGCCCCCTGTGCTGACCATTTTTAAAGTTATTTTACTCTTTTATACTTAAAGCAACAGACTTTTCCTCTTCAATGTCCTTCACTGTGGCCTACATCGAAGAATCTTTTTGTCAGAAATTATGCTGGCCTCATAGAATTATTTTGGGGAGTGAATTAGGTATTCTTTTGTCAAATTCCTTATGCATGGTAAATTTTGTAGTAATGTTAATTATATAAATATGAACTATATTTAATTGTATAAATACTAATTTCCTTCTCTCCTTTTTAAGAACGCTGAGAGGTGAGCTTGGAGCTCCTCACATTCCTAAACACCCTGATTAACACAGTGGTTGATCCACCTGGAAAAAATTAAGGCTGATATAAAGAGTTATCTGTTGCTTTGTTCATTAGATGTCTGGTGTAGACACTGTCCTCATGCTTTGATTACCTAATTCTATCTTACTGAACACTATTCTGTTGGATTTTTGTAGGAGGAACTGAATGTTGAAATGAGAATTATCTTTTAACTAGCTTACTAGTGAAGTAAAAAACATTATTGAGCTGGACTGGGTTCTCTCATTTTACCAATTCTCTCATTTTACAGATAAAAAGAAGCCCCTAAAATGTATAATTCTATATTAGAAGGAAAGGAAGTATGGAAAATATCATATTAAACTTGTAAGTTCTTAGAGTTAGCATATATGTTAAATATAGTAATGATTAATTTCTTCAAAATATGTTCAATTTAAAGTGTCCTTTTATTTTTTAACAGTTGAATGTAATTCCACAATTTTCTGATTATTCTCATGGAAAATGGCTATTCTATATACTATATTTAAAAACATATAGAGACAATAAAAGAAAAGGAAATTTTTTTTAGAATCCTATAGCTACAAAGTATCTTCAAGGGTGATTCAGATATTAAGTCTTTAGGTATTTAGTAATGACATTTAATGAGCCGTGTTTTAATAACAAAGTTGAATTCTACTTTAAAATCATTTTTACTCTCATTTCCGTGCAGGACTTTGGGCTCCTAAAAAACACAAGAGAAGGAGCTCATCAATTCAGTGGCATGGTTTGCTGATTGCTCTTCCTTTTTTTGAAGGATGGAATCAATCCTAAAACGATGATTCTAAATGTCATCATTTGCCTGTTTCATAATTTGGGATGTGATTTTCCTTCTCAGATATTTTAGATAAATATTTGAAGTAAATTACTGAATAATGACTCACAGTTTGGAAGTTGTGATGTACAATATTTTTGCTCCAATGTTATTTTCACCAAAAACACATTTTAGCATTCACATATTCACTTTCTTTCACAGTTGGACTGGGCCCCTTTCAATTTTAATATGTGACAAAAAAGTACCACATGAGGTGATTGCATTTACTTTATAAGTTAACCCCCTCCTAGAAAAAGAGTATTTGGTATGGTCACAAAGGAAGCACTTAAATAACCATGACTTAGGTCAGGGAAATCTAATTTTATAGGATGATAATTTTTCTTTTTGCCCTGATGCTCTTGTGACATTTAATTTGTTCAGTAGAAAGAACATGGTGCTCTCTTAAGGAAACTCTAGCCAGCTGGGTGTTGTAAATGTGACCATCTGCTCAACTAAGCTCCATTTTTAAACTTCAAAATGTTGTAACTATCACTTGTTTCTTGTTTTACATAATATTGGAGGAAAAAATTACATAAATCCTGACATTTTTCCCCTGCTAGTTAGCGGATTAGCTCTCTTTCATTCACAATGTGGCCTCAGCCAAATGGAAAATAAGAAAATATATCTTAGTACCAGTTGAGATAGGTTTAATTACAAGTAATAAGAAAATCAAAAAGGAAATTTACTAAATTCCGAAACAAGAAGTTCAGAGACGGCATGACTCTAGGGTTAGTTATTTAAGTGGCTTCATACAGCATGGAGGATCAAGGTTCTTACTGCATCTTAAGCTCCGCCATTCTCTCCTTGATGACTTTATTTCAGTCTAGTTTAGCCCATTGTTGGAAGATGGGTGACACAGTGCAAGATGCCACGCACACATGTAACAAAATCTAAAGGAAAAAGATGGTTATCTCCGCCAATGTGTCTATGAGCAAGGAGACCTTTCCCAGAAAACCCCAAGTCCTTCAATCTCACTGGCAGACTTGAATCCTACACCAATCACTGGCCTGTGAAAGACACATTCACAGTTGGCTTAGACCAACAGCCCACAATGTGTGGTCTAGGGACTCCCCACTGTCCCTAAAATTCTCCCAGAGTATTGGCAAAGTCAAAACTAGCATAAAAATAATACTGTGGTGTAATTTGCCATTTTTGCTTTGTTGATACTTTCGCTAGTATTGCAAAAGTAATGGTGGTTAAACATTTGGCGTTTTAGCACCAATCAAGCATTGGCACCAAATTGTAATAGCAGTCACTGTCTTCTTCACTGCCACATAGTCATTAAAAAAACTCAGTTAAGTAAATAAGTTCAAAGCTTGTTTCACTTAAGAATGTCTTGGAAGAAGCAATAAAAATTATTAACATTAAGGGGCCAGCCCAGTGGCATAGTGGTTACGTTTGCATGCTCTGCTTCGGTGGCCCAGGGTTCGCAGGTTCAGATCCCAGGTGAGGACCTACACATGGCTCATCAAGCCATGATGTGGAGGTGTCCCACATGCAAAATAGAGGAAGGTTGGCAGGGATATTAGCTCAGAGACAATCTTCCTCAAGCAAAAAGGGGAGGATAGGCAGCAGATGTTAGTTCAAGGCCAATCTTCCTCACCAAAAGAAAAAAATTAACATTAGTTCAAGGCCAATCTTCCTCACCAAAAGAAAAAAAATAACATTAAATTTTGACTCTTGAGTATGTCTTTTATTATTTTGTGTGACAAAATAGGAAGTATACTTAAAGCACTTCTGTTGCTGTCCAAAGTATGGAGGTTGTGTTTAGGAAATGTTCTTATGCAGTTGTCTGAGTTATGAGCTGAATCATCCACTATTTCCATAGACCACCATTATTTCTTGAATGGAATATGACAGACAAATTACAGTTATTCAAACTTGGGCACTGGCAGACATTATCTCAAAAAAGAACAAAGTAAGTCTGTGACTTCAACAAAAACAACTGATGCTATTTGTTGCCGATGATAGAATATGAGCTTCCAAGCAAGAATTGAAATTTTGGAAACCTTTTATCTGTTACCACAAGCTGGACAGCTTCCTGATACTTAAAGATTTGTCTGATGAGGTCAGTGATAATATTAATGGATGTGACTTTTTGATATTATAAAACGAAATGTGTCAAAATTTGGAAAAAATGCATAACTCACCGAACCAATATTTTCTAAGTGACCAATGAATATTGTTATAAAACTATGCACAGATTAAGGATCCATTTTAGTGCAATATGGATCAAGACATTTGAATTTAACCAAGACCAAAAAGTTCATCAATACGTTTTCAAATTCCATAGCACTACTGTTAAGAAATGACTGATTGTAAAATTTTGGCGTACTGTCCAAGAAGAATATCCACAATTGCATGAAAACACTATTAAAAACTCTTCTTGTTCAACAATCTAAACTGTATAGCCTGAAGTTTTCCTATTCTTCAACCAAAATAACATAATACAACAAATTGAATGCAGGACAGATATAAGAATCTAGCTATCCTCTATTATGGCAGACACTAACGAGACTTGAAAAACATAAAACAATGCCACTTTTTAAAGTAATTGCTTTTGTTTTGGAAAATATAGCAATTTTTCATAAAATGTGTTATTAATATTAATAGAATGATGGCCTCATTTTTGTTATTTTAATAAATATTTAATGAATATTTTCAACATTTCTCGGTTTGAATTTCTAATATGTTAAATTTTGATAGATATAAGTCAAAATCTCTTTGGGGTCCTCAATCTTTGTGAGGATAAAGGGGTCCTGAGACAAACAGTTTGATCATCTACAGCTTCACCTTTTGGGTCTAGAGACAGAGCAATCCCTTTGAGGCCATGATTACCTGGAGGAGTTTGGAATTGAGCCCTAGGCCCTGTTAGAAAGGTGGAAGATGGGACAAGAGATGTTAGGAAGGCAATAAACAGTGTTTGGTGAAATCTTCTCTAGCACCGCAGCTTTTCTTCTGTGGTGTCTTGAATTGTTAATGAAATCAGTGGGTTTCAAACTGTGCTTTTTCACATCTTTTTCAAATGGAGGATGTTGGCAGGTAGGAATCAGAAAGAGTTTCAGCCCCTACTTTTCCAATCTGAACCACCACAAGAATATCCCTTTTACATATTGGGCTTCCTCCTAAGATTTCATTTATTAAATAATTCTGAGGAAGAAAATTGTGTGAATGCCACTGATTTAACATTTCCATTGTGAAATGTAAACTTTTGATATCTAACCTTACTAACTAGGTTTGAAAATTTTTTGAAGATTAGATTATAGTGTTATTCTCCACTTTATGCCAAACACCAGGTCACAGAGCTTTATACTGAATGACTACAAATAAGTTTCTCAAGCAGCCATTTCCCCTGTTTACACAGCTCATACCCACAAGTGCAAGAATTGTATCTTGGAGATAATCGTGTCCCAGAGACGAGAAAGAATGCCGTCTGGTCTGTATGTATTTGAGGGTCATGTGGTTGTGGGTCTGAGGGTTTTAGGGGGATATTTTTAGGATGCCTAATGAGACTATTTAATTTGGGAAAGCACTTGATCTTCAAAGACATTTGCAAAGGCAGTAGGTAATTAATCTCCACAACAAGTCTGAAGTGGAAAGTTTTCTGTATTCCTATTCTCCAACAAGACTACTGAGACTTTCCAAAGACCAGGAGAAAAGGGTCAATGTCACCATGGCTTAAATTCCTTTTATGATGTTCTTGGGGGAGACAACTATAGTGCTAGCCTACAGGGCAGGTCATGCATTACAGGACAAAAAATTCCTGTGCTAAATAAAGTGGGCAGGAATACTGCATTAGCTCAGACAGCAAAGACAAATCACTTGTGTTAAACTATTTTGTTGATGATTTGATAGGACTTGGAGCTTTATCAAAACATAATTCTGAGTCTGTCCCCCATTTCTCCCACCACCCCATTTCTGCCACTGCAGACAGCATCTTAGGAGGTAACAGAATATTTAACTCTTTGCTATAGAATGCACGTGTTCACTATTATTATATTCTCAAAACTCATTCCCAAAAGGCTAATGGCATTTATTCAGGTTGTAAAACCATGATATGGGTGCTAGAGAGGGAATGTAGGTTATTTTTCAAAATTATAAATACCCCTCAGGTCAGGGGCAACCTTTATGTACACCTCAGTGTCTAGCATCTTCACATAGTTTGTTCTCGTGTCTAACATATCAAAGTCACTTACTACAGCCAGGCACTGTTCAAAGCACTTTACAGATGTTAACTCATTTGATTCTCACAACAGCCTAATCCAACCGACTGCTTATTTGCATTTTACAAATGAGGAAGCTGAGACTAAGTAACTCGTTCCGGGTCACACAGTTAGGGAGTGGCAGAGCTGGGATTCAAAGTCAGGCATTCTGGCTCCAAAGGCTCCACTCCTCACCACTAAGTTATAGCCTTGAATTAAGTTTGGAAGGAGAAGCATGACCTGGGACAGTAAAAGGAAAAGATGATTTTGCTTTTTGCTTGGTTGTTGTTCCATGTAGCCCTCACTGAATGGATGAAGGTTCTTTTTCTCATTTTATGTCACATCAAAGCAACATGAGGGCCATTCACTGGATGAGCATCTAGGCAGTGGGATCCATTTCCATATTCCAAGGCATCCTTAATTCATGCTGAAATTTGCAAAAACAATTAATCAATACGCATAGTAGTATTCAAACATCTCTATGTACCAAGTCTTTCTTTACTGATTTGCTTAGAGGCTGGCTCTCCTAGTGCACTCTCCTAAATGCTTGCAGATTCACTTGTTGATGTCAGAATGCCATGCTTTTGAACGTCCTGCATTATCATTGTGACCACTGTCTGCCACATTGATTTTTTTGTCACGCTTCAGCAATGTGGAGATGCATGACTTACAGAGCGGGGAGAGGAGGGGTGAAGACGTTCAGCAGCCACATGATTTCCCTGAAACACCTCTACTGTCACCACCACCACCACGAATAAGTTGAGGCAGCTCAGAGGATATTTCTGTTAAATCATTTTATGCCCAAATGTATGCTTTTACACCAGCATGTGAGCAATTTCTAAGGATTTTAGCATTACCATCAGGGGAATGACAGCATAGAGTGCCAAAAATAGCAAACACGGACAATTTGCAAATTTTCAAAAATACTGAATTAGACTTCATCCCATCCTGGCTCACCAATATCTTGAAGCTTGCATGGACCTCAGGTCACGAGCATGAGATTGCTGTTAGAGGAGCTTGTGTTCATATTCCAATTCTGTTCCTTAGCTTTATGACCTTATGCAATTGACTTAACATTCCTTCCCCTTACTTCCTTGACTGTAAAATGAAGATAATCTTACTTACCTCTCAAGATGATGTGAGGACTTAATGAGAACATGCACATAAAGTACCTGGAACACGTTGAGTCTGATTCATGCTATTTTATTTTTGAACAAGAGTTTAAGCTTATCAAAGACAGCTTCCCTTTCTGAGAGTTCGTAGAATCTGTTCTCCCTTGAGGCCATGTTCTACCATGCTTGATCTCAAAGGCATGAAGGATGATAGACCTGAATTAACCAAATTCTCTCCCACCCATGTTTTTCAAGAGTTAATTGATGCCATTATAATTATAGACAGGTCAGCTACCACCTCATTTGCTAGCTGATTGCTGAAAATTCTCATCTTATTCAGACCTTAATCCTACCTCGCTATCAGTCTCCTGGGAAATACTTAAAAGCTACAGATTTGTCAAGATCTCCTCACTTGGACCCTGTAGCACAGGGCCTACAAATCTGTATTTTTACTTTTTCCCCCAGTGATAATGGGACAGCCAGGCCTTCTCCAGTCCTCCGACTCCCTTTTGGAACTCTTTACCTTACATCTCAATGTTGTCTGTGGACCAACGGCACCAGCAGCACCGGGAAGCTTGTTAGAAATTAGAATCTCAGGGCCCCCCACCCCAGACCGACTCAATCAGACCTGCATTTTAATGAGGTCCTCATCGATTTGTGCACACGAAAGTCTGAGAACACTGATTTTGACTTTATTCTCTCATTTTTTGCCCACTACCCTCAGCCGATGCAATTCTTCTGAGTTATGACTTCTAAGAAGTACTTGGTTGGTCACCTCAGGAAAGTTGCCAAATCTTGACAAAAAAATCTTGGTTCTGTAGGTTTTTATTTTTATCTATCTACCTATTAGTACGGGACCTTACAGGGTAGGATCCTCCTTCAAATACAGGACCTTATTGTTGTGGATTTGCCTACACGGGTTTGTACTCCTTCACGGTTGAGCCTTTTAATACCTGCTATTCTGGAGGAAGAATTTGTTGTTGCTCCTTCGGGGGCTAACATTCTAGTATAACAGAGCAGAGGTAGGTGAGAAGGACATATTTTGAGAGCTTAGAGAGCTGAATGAGGCAGCAATAAAGACGATATTTCAAAACAGTTAGGCTGTCACCTTAAAAAACTCTAAACAGCGTGTCAAAGAAGAAAGCACTTTATAAAAGTAATTCAATAGTGAATGGATATGTCTATAATTTGATTTGCAGCAAGGAGAGAAGGAAATGTTACGGAAAGGTTGCTTCCCTACACTTTATAATTATTGCTAGTACCTTGGTATTGACTGTATTTGAGTCTTAGAGAGTGAAGGATTTGCCTGTATCTATGGTCTAATTTCTGAAGTTTCCCAAGACTTTCTGGAGTTCTCATGTAAGTGTTTATAACGGATCTAAACCAACTATTACATTAAAAATCAAAATTCCTTAAGCTCTGACATATATTTACATCTTCATTAAACTGGAACAGTTGGTCAACACTGCATCCTCTAAGCTGCTTCATGTTTCGAGTCTGGAGGTACTCATTCTTTCAAGCCCATAGCAATAATGTTTTTTCCAGTGGTGAATTTTGTGTTGATGAAGACGGTAGCTCCTTCACTATACAATAAGCAAATCTGTGGTATGCATTCTTCTTAATGAAAAGCCATGCCTAGAGTACTGGGAAGCATATGTCTATGTTTGTTTTGTAAGAGGGGCTGCCTTCTGGTAACTTTCATAATCACGGACAGTGAAGTACATATCTAAATTGAAATCACCTCACATTTTCCATTCCACACACCACTTTCTTACAATCTCCTAAACTGTCCTTATTAAATTTGTCCTTGAAGAGAATGGCTTCCTGTAAACATAAACAACTGACAAATTAAATGGAAGGACAGGGTTTAGTTGATTATGCATGGCTAAATTGCACTTTATTCCTCTAGAAATAGAATATGCATATATTTTCATTCAAAATGATGGAAGATACTTTAGCTCTCTAAGATTAGCACCTTAAGGTAGTTTACTCTATTTGAAAAGAAAAAAAATCAGCTTGTGTTTGACAGGTGTCATGTTTTGAATTTGAATGACATAGTTGGACACGGTGATGATGGTTGACTCCTTACAAAAGACCTGTGCCATCTCCACATGACAAAAAGATTTGTCATTTCAGATTGTGATAAGTTATCTAAAACTGATAACCTTTAACACTCAAATTAACTTTATTTCCCAGTAGCTTATTCCCACTACCCTCACATGCCGCCCCGTTAATTTTGCGCTTATAGCGCAACACTGACATCAAATGGCAAGTAAACTTAGCCTCAAAGACCAATTTCCTTTTTCTTACATTATCCTGGACCTTGCAGGCATAGAGATAGTATTAAATCCCTGCTTATCCTTGAGGGGAATCCGTACATTTTTTTGAGGGGAGAATATAAGGCATTAAAAAGAAAAATATATATAATCATGGAAGAGTAGTGTTTTCACTAAATTCTCATTATTTTGGACACACACATGCACACACACTGACTCAGATGTCCTTGAGGTTACTTTGCCCTCTCATTGATTAGTTTCAGAAATAGTTATGTATTAAAAATTGCCTCCAAATATACAGAGATTTGAAAATATGCTTCTGATTGCTTTCTCGTTCCAGCTATTGGTCAAACAAACCGAGGGTCACACTATGAAGTGATTCAGGGTGGTGCTACACCCTCGATGGGATGGGTGCCATTTATGTTTCAAACAGCTGGAAACACAATATCTGCAGACTTCCTAACTGGCTTTTGTGTTTGGCTTAATGCACAGAATTTGCCAACCTGTAATAGCAGGGTGATCAGCAACCAAGGAGACCATTTTGGTTTTTTCTACCTCTCCAGATGCTGCTCAGAAAATTCAAATGGCAGGCACAGATAACTAACAAATAACAGATGTGAAACAGGTTTTTAGGACTCTAAGTAATTAAAATGTGCTGTAAAGAAAATATGGACTCTTTCATCATTTTTTCCCTACATTCTAAAGAAAATATGTCAAAATTATTCATTCGATTGTGAATTCTTCATTTGTGTTCCTCATTGTGCAATTGCATTCCTCATTTCTTTTCCCTGCTTAGAAATTGATATAAAGACATTTAAGTAGTAAAAGTATCAGTTCCATTGCCCCAAAGGGGATATTGAGGTTTTTAAAAAAATTAACAAATATTAAATGTCTAAAGGCAATCTATCAAATTATAGTGACTTCTCACTCACTCAGGCATGGATAAATTTCATCTTTCACTAATTGGCTCTATTTGGAAAGAGAATTCTCTTTATTAAAATAATAGCTGGTTATCTGAGAGCTATCGATGGTAATACAGCCATGAATTGCTCAACAACAGGGATGCATTCTGAGAAATGTGTCATTAGGCAATTTTGTCATTGTGCAAACATCACAGAGTGTACTTACACAAACTTAGATGGTATAGCCTACTACACACCTAGGCTATATGGTACTAATCTTATGGGACCACCATCATATATGTGCTCTGTCCTTGACTGAAATGTTACGTGGAGCATGACTGTAACTAAAACAATTGTTTTAGAAAACTACTATCCAATGGCTATGGACCAAGATGAAAGCATGAAATAAAATTAAAAAAACAAAACAATGTCTAATAAACAAAATCTAAAAATTTCATTTGCCTTGCATGATTATCACGTTGAGATTATGATGCGTCCCTTCTGCCCCCTGGTGGTCATAGAGTTATCAAACAGTTATTGATTCTATGGCCATCAGAACTGATTCAAACTTCAGAAGTGACTGCCATCATGGCATATGGTTCTTTGAGTCGAATATAAAAGCCATGGCAGTAATTCTGTGCTTTGGCACCCATTGTCCCCTTCTCTTCTGCAACATTTCCTCATTCTTCTAATAGTTAAACCTGCTTATCTCCACCTCAGGCAATCTCCTTTTCTAAAGACATTTCTAGTGTTGCTTGATCTCTTACCAGGAAGACCAGGAAAATTCCCATAACGTCAGAATAACACACAAAGTTTCTGGAACGGCTGAATAGTGTATGCCTCATCCCCTCATTACTCATCTTGCCACCTCACTTCTCCTCACGCCAGTCTCACCTTACAGAAAAAGACAACTTGAATTGTCTTTGAATGGATGAAAGTTTGCTCATATACTTTCCAGTGGCAGCAATATTCTGTGATTTAAAAAAATAATAATAACGTTGAGTTCATTTACTTTATGTTTCTTCCATTCTAATGCTAGCAAAGCAAACATTTTCTTAACATTTCTGCTTATTATTCTGACAAAACTCGAGAATTGTTTTTTATAATCTCTTGATCTGTAATCATCTCAGACACTTATTTGAACTTATGTTTTTAGCTTTATTTAAAAAAAAAAAAAAGGCTTTACCTGCTCTCTCTAGTCTGGAAATGATCAAATATCACTGATATTGATCAATGTAGAACATAGAAGATTTTCCATGTGCCTCACCTTCTTTTCAGGAGTTATATCTCTTAGCCATCCAAAGCTTTCCCAGAGGAAGTAAATAATACTGTCATGGATAAAATATCGGGATATCTCAGTCTCTTCCTTTTTATTTTCCTATTTCTATAACATATAAATCCTCATATTTCCTAAGAACTTAGTCATACTTGCATGTATACATATGTCGTCCTGTTTTTCATAGAGGACTTCGGGGTAAATCTATTCTACAGTCCAACATGGTAAACAAGTGAGCAGGTAGAATACCAGAGAAAGAAAGCCATCCGAGCGCCCTCTCGTGGAATAAAGCAGCACTGCAGCGATTGACACTGGTCAGTGACTTCCCGTGTTCCTAGAAAGAAGTACCACCTAGAAAAACAAACTAAGAAGGCTGAGACCGAAGAAAGAGGGAGAACAAGGAATATGGAGAGCAAGTCTTCTAGGCAACTGTTGAAAAATAAAAATGTTAACGACTTCTATAATGGACAATTTAAAGAATGAGGTGCAAAATAGCATCTGGTTTATAATAAAAACTATACTCCACATTGTGTGTACTTTATTTCAAGAGTCTGATGCCACATAAGGCTTTGGCTATTTGTTCAAAACTTAGTTTACCCTTGATTAGCTTCTGCCAATAATAAATATGCCTGGGGAGTCTCTTCTTTTGTAAGTTAGTGGTGATGGCCATTTCTACTGAAATGGGAAAATAATAAAGCTCTCCATGCAGTGTGGATTGTAGGGCATATATCTGAAACATAGCTTACATAAAAAAAAACATAACTGCTAATGAAGACAAAAATGTGAATTTAAAAGACAATTGAGTGTTCATCTTACTACCAATAATATCATGCCATTGATGGGTATGAGAAGAAAGGTAAGGTTGGCTGGTGTGAGTTCAATGGACAAAGGAAAAAATAAGAAACTAAAGCTTCCAGGCTGTCACTGTGCAAATATATATGAGTTCCAAGCACCACTGAACCTTAACTAATGAAGTAATTATACTTACGCAGCTAAGTGAAGTGGCTAAGGAGAAAAATGCAAGGAACTAAAGGTGAGATAAAGTATAAATAACTAAATTCATGCTTTTTCTTTATTTTGAAATAATTCAAAACTAACAGAAAAAAACTCATGAAAGTACAGAGAAAACACTTTTAGAATGGTGGACCTCCAAAAATCCACTACATAAAAACAACACGAACACTGTCAAAAATTATCAAAATCAACTATTTTGGAACTTTTGAAATTCTCCAAATGTTTGCAACAATGTGAGAAGCTTTATTCAAAGAAAATAGTTAACTGTCATTAACACCAGCGAGCTTTGTGGGTTTTTATTTGTTCTATTTCTACCCTCCTTGCCATTGAAAATGAGAAGCCTGGCAGTCATGGTAGCTGTGGAAAACAGCAGCCTAGCAGTAACGGGAGGGGAATGGAATGGGCTTGAAGCTCCCCCAAGAACCCCATCTACAGAGAATTGATACAATGTGGAAGCTTCATGCAAAGGTCCCATTCACAGAGCTTGTCTTTATTTGACATACCTCAGAGCTTGTTCAGTTAGAAAATCTCTGTCTGAGGACTTTTTTTTTTTGTAGCACAAGAATTTTTATTGAAATATGAGATCTGATTATCTAAAATTGGCAGCAAAAATCCTGGAAGTTAAAATACAATGTATTTGTGCAAACAGGTATCGTGTATTGACATTATTAAAGTAAACATACAGAGACGTTTAATATAGATCAGAATTTGAATCCCAATGCTCATAAACTTAACATTTTGAAATTCAAATTAACATTAATTTTATTTTCTTTTTTTCCTGATTCTTGGTTTGGGCATTTATTTTTTCTTAAAAAAAGACAATCCAGCAGCAAATCCTTAACACTGCAGCTGCCTAATGCACTGATGCCAGTTGGGCAAAGGAGAAGCTGTACAAAACACTTAAAAGGGAAATTGGGGGAATGAGATGCCAGTAGGGAATTTTGAAAAGTTTCTACATATTCCTGGAAATCTAGAAGGTCGTGCACATGTGCAGAGTTGTGCATATGCCCAAGATAGACCTGAGCAGACCTTAATCTCTCACCCCTGCCTAACCTTGAGGCTTCAAGCAAATAGAAACTGAAGATTAAGGTAGAGTTGAAAACTGACAATGATTTGAAAGCATATTCAAGCACACATTCAGCAAATGGGTGCCCAGCAAAGAGTGGAAAACACACTGATTTAAGGCATTTAGAGAATCTCTCTCTAATGAATATCTGACCACCATGCTGAGCAGAATCCTTAGTGGCTGTACATGATAAGGCATGCAGACTTTTTATAATTAGTCCAGGAAAGTGACTAAACAAAGTAGTAGATGCAACAGCAAACCTTGGATGGAGAGGGAAATCTAATTTTTAGAGTTACCACCCTGTATTATTAAAAGTGTCCAGCTTTTGGGGCTGGTCCCGTGGCATAGTGGTTAAGTTCGTGAGCTCTGCTTCAGCAGCCCAGAGTTCCCTGGTTCACATCCCAGGTGTGGACCTACATACTGCTCATCAAGCCATGCTGTGGTGGCATCCCTCATGAAAAATAGAGCAAGATTGGCACAGATGTTAGCTCAGGGGCAATCTTCCTCACTCAAAAAGAAAAATAAGTCCAGCTTTCAATAAAAAATATTATGATACTCACAAAGAAGCAGGAAAGTATGATTTATACATGCGTAAAAAGACCAGTCAATGGAAACTGTCCTGAGGATGTCCAGATTTTGGAATTTGGAAATAAAATCTTTAAGTAAGATATTATATATATATATATATGTTCAAAGAACTCAAGAAAAGAACATATAAACAAAGTATGAGTATAATGTCCACCAAAAATAGAATATCAATAAAGAGAGAGAAGTATAAAAACGAACCAAAAGAAATTCTTGAGTTGTAAAGTAAAATAACTGAATGAAAAATTGATTAGAGGGGTTCAACAACATATTTGAGCTGACGGAAGAAAGAATCAAAAGATAGGTCAATTGAAATTGTCCAGTGGGAGGCACAGGAAGAAAAAAAAATGAAGAGATCCTTAGAAATCTTTAATATACCATCGAATGAAATGACATACTGAAAATGTTGATAGAAAAACTTGTCAATCAGATCCAGCAAAGCTATCCCTCAAAAACGCAGGAATAATTAAGACATTCCAAGAAAAACAAAAACTGAGAATTTTTTGCTAGAAGACCTATAAGAAGGATTATAAGGAGTCCTTCAGGGTGAAATGCAAGGATACCAGACAGTAACTTCCCCAAATGAAGAAATAAATTGCACTGGTAAAAGTAACTAATATGTAAATATAAAAGACAGTGTAAATGTATGTTTGTTTTCCCCAGAGAAATCGTTAAGAAAATAACTAAAAAATACAGTAAGATAAACAAAAGAAATTAAAAAGAGCTCTAGAAAATAACTTCTTAACACAAAGAAAGAAGTAATGGAGGAATAGAGGAATGTAAAATGACTTAAAATGTATAGAAATCAAATAGCAATATGACAGATGTAAATCCTGTCCTATTGGTATTGACATTAAACATGAATGGATTAAATACTCCAATCACAAGGTAGAGACTAACAGCATGTATTGAAAAAGCATGACCCGCCTAAAGACAGCTTGAGAGGTGGAGGGATTGTGCCCCTACCTGTGCTGTCAGTGTTTGCTGTACCACTTCTCCCCCTTGCCCACCTACAACAATTTATGTATTTATTCTTGTGTGTCTTTGATGCTGGGGTTAGGGCCTGAGTCTTCCCTCCCACCTCCACTCTTGCTGTAAACAATTATCCCATAATTAATAAAGTCCTAGTGGGAGTGTCAAAAAAAATTCTTTGACAGAAGAATGAATTTGGATTCCTACCTCACACCTTGACAAACATTAGCTCAAACAAGGCCATAGAAATAAGTAGAAGAGTTAAGACTATAAAACTCCAGAAAGAAAACATAGGAGTAAAACTTTGCAACTTTGTATTAGGTAATGGTTTCTTAGATATGACACAAAACCAGAAGTGATGCTGGTAAATTGGCATTCGTCAAAATTAGAAGCATTGTACTTCAAAGGACATGATCAAGACAGAGAAGACAACTCACAGCATTGGGAGAAAATGTTTGCACCTGATATAACTGAGGAAGGACTTGTATCTAGTATATATAAAGTACTCTTACAACTCTACAGTAAAAAGACAGCTCGATTGAAAAATGAACATATTTGCATCATTATTTCTATGTATATTGAAAATCATAAGTTCACAGTGATAACTCCAATTCCAAATTAGCTACAAAGGGTTTATTCTAACTTTCTATTCATATTTTTAAATCCATTTCTCTTGATAGTAAGAAAATGACTCCCATTAATCTCAAAATACCAACTTATTGAATGCATCACCATTGCATGCAACCATTTTATCACTGATCTGTCATGCCCTCCAGTCTTTGCCGAGATTGACACTTTGCTATGGACCACCACCAGCTCCCTAATTGGACACTGTCCTTACACTGCTCAGGCTTCGATGCCCTGTGCCAGAGCTTCTACCCATGGCTACTTTCCCCCAACATAGATCTCCTCTTCACCCCACTCTGCTTGTGCTGCTGATGCCCCCTTCTCAAATGTCCTCCTTATCACAATGGGCTCAAAAAACCCTGGCTGAGTGATTGCCACCCTTCTGTGCACGCACCCTCATCAAACATCCTTGGAGACTCACCCCACTCTGCACCAAAGCCACCCCTGCCCTCACCTTCCTTCAGGTGCTATCTTCCTTCTACACAGGTTTGTTTGCCACTCATTGGCCACTGCCATTACCTACAGCTTGTACCCCAACTTTGCAAAGATGCCCTCCTTGACATACTAATCTCCAGACACCCCAGCAGACTGCTGCAACCTCCTATGCAGATGCTTACTGCGAGCATTCCTATGCAATGGCTTCTGTACTGAAATATCAAGGAACAAATAAAATGAGTAAGAGAGCAATGGAGGAGGGAAAAAGAGAGAGAGAGGGAGAAAAGCAAAAGGGAGGGAAAGAGGAAAGGAGAAAGAATCCTTTGAAACCAAGAAACATTTATAACAGGGTCCTAACCTGCCTTTCTCTTCTCCTTTTCCTCCCACCAGGACAGGGTTCTATCTCTGGTTGCAGGGGCTTTGACTCCCCTAAACTGAGTCTTATTATCATTTAAAGAACGAGGACTAACTATTTTATAAACCAAGAAACCACATCTCAGGATGTTGAAGGAAAAGCACATAGAAAACAAAAATTAGGGCTATCTGCAGTGTTTGGAAAATTGAAAATCAAACTACCTATAAATTATATTATCTTTGCAAAAAAAGAAAACAATAACTACTTTAAAAAAGTGAATTTTCTCTGTCCAGCTTTGTACTAGAAATTCTGGGAGGTCTACCTAGGTTGATCTTTTTCTTCTTCTTTAATTTTTTTCTATAGTAGAATCCCTTCCTCCATGTCCTGTGGACTTCCTCAATTGTGTAAGGATCAGAGGGTGACAGATGTACAAGTGTCATACACAGGTAACAAACAGAGAGGGAGAACAGCTAACACTTTGTTTCCAAATCATATTTAAGAGTGGGTGGAGGGGTACAGGTAAAAGATTCTGAGTTATGTTTATCTACTATCAGAAGAAAAGGAGAGTAAAATCCATCAATGTCACCAATCAGTTCACTAAGTGGTATTTTTGTCCAGTGTTCCTCATTTTGTATCCTCATGCTCGTGTTCTTGTGTCTTTGATCTTTTAATTGGTTAACACGAGATAATTGGCACCTTCTCGTCCACGTAATACAGTTGCCAGAAGTCACTTCTATTTGCCTTTTGACCACAGGAGAGTTAATTAATGAAGCATAGAGTAACTTACACACAGCCAGATTATTTTTGTGAAACACTTGAAAAAGATTTAGATATTTCTTAGCTCAAATCTTAAGCAATAAGACATTAAAATGCTGAATTGAATTAGGAAGTTGTTTATGAAAATACATTTCAGCCTGTGATTTATCAAATCAGCCATTCTGCTGCACTCCCTGGAAAAACAAGCTCCATTTGTCAATTATTCTATATTCACCAGATCTTGGAAAGTCACCAAAAGCTTTCCTGGACATAATAGATTTTGAATTTTGTTCATTTTTAAAGTGTTGTTTTTCCAAGTGAAATAAATTGTTCTGACATCTCTCATATTTTCTGGTCTAACCAGTCTGACAAATTCATCATATGGCCTTGGTCTTAGAATTGAATTTAAAAGGACAGGATTAGGATGCCAGTGGGATGTTGTAGGAATGGGTGGGCTAGCAGTGTATGAAAAGATCTGAGTGGCTGCTGATCAGAAAGGAGAAAAAGTGGTGACCCATCTCATTTTGCTTTCGAGCAGGTAGGAGCAACTCGTGGCCTCATACCAACTACCTGGCTTCACTAACACAATCTGTGATCCACCTGAGGCTAAAAAATTAGGAACACGCTTCCATATATCAGCTTCTCAAATAGTCATAGATGTTAATCCTCTAGAAGCTGAGATGTAGTATCAATTTTCTTATTCCTAGTTTCAACTAACAAAGTTCAAAGTCTAAGATCTATCGCATGGTAGAACTGCAGGTGACGTTTCCTGTCCTCATCACACATTTCTGTATTTTTTTGACTTTTCTATTCTGCTATTTCTATAGCATCATATGTATAACAGAAATAAAAGTTACATCCATCTACAGAGAACAGAAAGCATTCTGTAAACCTTTTAAAATTTGTGCCTTTAGATCTTAAGCCTCAAGAAAAAAAGATTGAGCCAGCATCTGCTGGGAGGGTCTGAAGAAGATCCAGAAAGAGAAATGCTGTCGCTGAAATGGCTGTGAGTGGTGGAAATAGAAAATGCTGGACAAAATCAGGGAATAAAAAAGACATTTTGCACAGTGCTGGGCACAGCTGGAACTTAATGAATGTTTTCTGAATTCCCTTGATTGAAAGATGTACCACTATGCCAAGAAGCCACAGGCTCTGAACGAGCATTCAGTGGTGTCCAGGGCCTGCAAAATGAAGGAGACGCTTGGATTATGGGGTGTTTTCTTACCTATTGGTTTGTTTGCTTTGAGGAAGATGCAGAATGTGTAGCACGGCAATGGGAGGTACAAGGATTTAAATCAAAGTTCCACAAACTATGGCCCATGGGCCAAATGTGGCCCACAAACCCGTTTTTGTGAACGGAGGTTTATGGCCACACAAGAACGCTCATTTGTTTATGTATTGTCTATGATGCTACCACAGCAGAGTTCAGTAGATGTGATGGACTGCACAGCCCACTAAACAGAAGAGATTTACTATCTGGCTCTTTAAAGAAAAACTGACTATTTTAAGCGAGGTTATTGAGGTATCCTAGAACTCAATATTATCAAAAATTCTCCTTTAGAATTTTTTTTCACTTATAGTGAGAGGAAATAATGCCCTCTGCATATATTTTTTACATCATCTTCTTGCAGTTGAATATTAATAAGAAAGAACGCTGGGTGAATTTTCTAAAGAACGAGAGCTTTTAGCATACTGTGATTTTTAACATACTAAACAGATTTTATAATGTTCTTGGGGCAAAGCAAATATTCCAGGTGAGGGGCTGAAGCGATATAGACCAAGCTGAGAGTTATCCTGGTCAGGAATCCTTCTATGAATTCTGATTAGTCGTTGTATGCTAGTGGCTTTCAGTAAACAAAGAAAAATAGCATATTTTAAGAAATTGTGAAGGAAATTGTGAAGAATTTGTACGGAAAAACGGAAGGCAGTAGCAGGCAAAGTGTCCTTCAGTTTTCTCTGCAACTGCTATTTACCCCACTGCCCATAAGAGATGCTTGCTATATTGAATCCATTTCTGCCACTCAGAAGATTGGTATTTTCATTTGACAGTTATCGGTTATTGTTGATTTTTTATTTACAGACTTTATTTTTTAGAGTAGTTTTAGGTTCACAGCAAAACTGAGAAGAAAGTAAGAGAGATCCCATATTCCCTCCTCTCCCCCTACACATGCACAGCCTCCCTGATTATCACTATCCCCTATGGGCGATAAACTTGTTACAACTGATGAACCTACATTGACACATCATTATCACCCAAAGTCCATAGTTTATGTTAGGGTTCACTCTTGGTGTTGTACATTCTATGGGTTTTGACAAACATGTAATGACACATATCCACCAAGTCATAGTTTTGGTTTTCACTTATTTTATCTGGCACACAGCACAACGTCTAGCCTTTTAAGGCAGTTTAATCTAGCTGAGTTTTCACTTGTTACTTTTGTTTCCCCCTCACCCTGTTACTATGCCAATTCAGGTAAGGATGCTAACAAAGAGAATTGGCATTTGTTGAGCCCCTACAGGGTACTAGATACTTTGTATGTGATGGTTAATTTTATGTGTCAATTTGCCTGGGTCATAGGGTACCCAGATATTTGGTCAAACGTTATTCTGGATAGGTCTGAGAGGGCATTTCTGGATGCGGTTAACATCGGAATTGGTAGGCCCAGTAAAGCAGATTGCCCTGCCGAATGTGGATGGGCATCATCCAACCCCTTGGAGGCCTGATAGAACAACAAGGAGGAGTAAGGGAGAATTTACTTTCTGTCTGACTGTTTTTGAGCCGGGACATTGGTCTTCTCCTGTACTTGAACTGTAATTTATACCACAGGCTTTCCTGGGTCTCCAGCTTGCACATGGCAGATTGTGGGAATTCTCAATCTCCATAATCATGTAAAGCAATTCCCTAAAATTAATTTATATATATCTCCTATTAGTTCTGTTTCCCTGGAGAATCCTGAATAATACAGTGTGCATTACCTCTGTTAGTGGCCTTACATTACTCCAAGGATGTAGACATTATTATCCTTTTCTTACAGATGAAAAACAAGAAAGAAAGAAAACCTGTGACTCAGAGAAGTGAAACTTGTTCAATATCCTGCTCCTAGTGTGTGGCAGAGTCCAGATGCAAATGTAGATGTGTGATTTTCCAAATCCCCTTTTCTTTCAAATCTACCAGGCTCATGGTATAGAAAGACAGGGTTTTCAAGCCTTGGGGTAAAGTGGATGAGAACCATTGCCCTAAAGAAGAGCAAGACCTTAGTACTGTGTTCAAGATTAGTCCCAGGGTGAAGGCTGCAGCCAATTGTCACCAATAAGCAGTTACCAGTAACGTGGGTATGTGGGGCTGACATCTTGTGGCCAAGAGCTGAAGCAGAGAGATTGACAGAGGAAGCAGGGAGCTGAAGCTAGTGGTGGGGTCCATCCTTCCATTTGCTTAGTCCTTAAGAGATGAAAGGTCAGAGGCTGAAGACACCGCTGGATAGACGGAAGCTTTGGCTTCCCAGACGTGGCAAGCTGAGTCTTCACGTGGTCATTTGGCAGCTGCAACCTCTAGTGTTGCTGTAGGAGAAAGAGATCTGGCCAAGCCTTCTGGAGGAAGAAAGGAATACCACAGGGGAGTTCTCTCTTGATATCTTAGCACCACATTAGGTAATCAGTTTATTAGTTTCCTATTGCTGGTGCAGCAAATTACCAGAAACTCAATGGCTTAAAACAACACAAATTTATCTTTTATATATATAACTTTATAAATTAGTTTTTTATAGTTATGTATATATAACTATATAAATACAAATATATATCAGTTTCAGTGGACCACAATCAAGGTGCTGTTCCCTCTGGAGGCTCCAGAGGAGAATCTGGTTCTTTGCCTTTTCCACCTTTTAGAGCTACATTCCTTGCCTTCCTTGGCTTCTGGCCCCTTCTTCCATCCTCAAAGGCAACAGCATAGCATCTTGTTTCAATGTCACATTGCCTTCTTATTCTGCTGCCAAATCCTCCTCTGCATCCCTCTTATAAAACACTTGTGTTTGCATTTAGGGGCCACCTGGATAACCCAGGATAATCCCCCTATGTCAAGATCCTTAACTTAATCACATATGCACAGTCTCGTTTGCCATATAAGGTAATATCCACAAGTTCCAGGGATCCCGATGTGGACATTTTTAGGGGCCAATATCCAGGCTACCACAGTCAGCCAAGAGAAGCAGAGACCATTTGAGCAGAGTTCTCTCCCTGAGTACAAGCTCATTGACATCTGCTTCTGCGGTCATAGATACCACGCTATCTCAGGGCCGTCCTGAGAAGAATACAGAGTAGGTGACCTCTGCCCTGACTATGCCTGCCACACTGGCTAATTCTCTGGTGACAGTCACTCTTCTGGAGATCTCCATGTTGTTCTCCATTTGAATTGGAAGAGGAAGAGTCACACTTTGCATTCTGAGGGAACACCTTATCTATCAGTTCGTTTCTTGGCAGAGATTCCTTAATAGTTCAGAGAGACAACAGAGAACAAATGGCCACATGGAGACTGGGGTGAGAAGACTCTCAGGAAGGAAAGAAGGTAAACCAGTAGGTGGCAAAGTCAATCTTGGTCCAACTCACAATTTTATTTGGGGATGGCACTGGCGACGTGACTAAAACCCACCACATCTGCTGAAGACTGCCAGGAATGGGCTCCAGACAGCACTGGGGAGAGCCCGCCACAAGGGATGAACAAACAGGACTGAAGTCACACATGCAATGCTCATAAACAACAATGCACAGAGAGAGCAGGAAAGCCACCAAGTCCCACCAATGCTGCTCTTTCTCTAATGGATTCTGCAAGAACCATGAGGACAGTCACAGAGAATAGAAAGGCGACCTGGTACCCAGCCTTGCCGGCACACAGTGAATAGGTTCATTTTCTTAAACAGTGTAGACAATGGATCTAAAATGTGGTGTCGGGGTTGGTGGCTGCACCATGGTACAGGTTCTGCAGCTGAGGGCAGTGTCTGAGACTGCACTGCAGATGCTGATGGCTGGAATTTAGTTAGTCTTGTCAGATAGACATGATACCCAAGACTAGAAAATGGACAGAACACTGAGAGAAATTAGGTGTTTGTGCTGTCCACAGATGCTTAGCCTTCTGTGCACTGAGAGGATAATCTAAAGTAGTGTTTCTCAAATTTTAGTGCATTTAAAAGTCACCTGGAGAGCTTGTTGAAACCTAGATTCCTGGGTCCCCCCTCAGAGTCTCAGATTCACTAGGTCTGGAGTAAGATGACCAGCAATCTAGTTTTCCCAGGACTATATTTCCAGAATCCAGGACTTTCTAAATATCTTTCTAGGAAACGGAGCAGAATAATGTTGGGCAAAATGGTAGAAATGATCCTGTATTTCATTTTTTGGGATATACAATTGCAACTACATTTTTAATTCTTTTGTAAATTTCACAAATTCAGGTAAATAATGCCAAGAAAAATCAAAGGGAGATATTGGCTGTAAAATGGAGGGGCCGATAAATGGGAGAAGCTCTACCTAGAAGCAAGGTCAGGACAAGCCTTGCTAAAGTTCAGGCCTATGTTGAAGAAAAGAAAAATATAATTGCTTACCTCTCGGTGGGAAGCACATTCGGTTGAGAAATCTTGATTAAAGAAAAAAAAGAAAGTGGAGGAAACAATCTCATCAAAGGAGGCTGCAGGAATGAATTAGAACAGACCTAGAGACTATTATAAAGAACTCTTACTCACTGGTAAGCTCACTCTGGGGTGTTTTGACCTTCGTTGCTCTTTAAGGAAAAAAAAAAAATCCTTTTTACTTGTTGCTTCAGAAAAGAAATTCTTCAGCAGAATTGGAGGTCTGTAAGGTGTCTTCCACAGGCTTTAGCTCACTTGAGAGAAATCCATGGAAACTGAGGAGCCACTTGAATTAATACGGACACCGAATATGTCCAATTAAGCTTGTGACACCCTTTCTCGAATTGACATGAAATCTGGTCCTCTCTAACTGTAATGTGCATACTAATCACCTGGGGACCTTGCTGAACTGCAGAATCTCATTCAGTGGGTATAGAGTGGGGGCCCAGGAGTCTGCATTTATAACAAAATTCCAAGGAGTGCTGATGTTGCTGGTCTCTTGGCCACACTTTGAGTAGATGGGCTCCAAATGGTTTCAGAAAGTCAGTGAACTTTGTAACTAATTTTAGGGCTGTCTCCTCAACTTCCCAAAGAGGTTTGTGTCCTAATTAAAAATGCCACATCAAAGTGAACTAATACTGACATCCACAGTCATGAGAGTAACACTCACCTTTATTTTGAAGTGACATTTAATTGTGACTGAAAGAGTTTTCAAGGATTGGGAAGGTGATCCTCCAATGAATGTCAACGCACGTTGGCATTCACACCAAGAGAGGAAAGATCTTAGTTTCAATGCCCAGGGAAGAAATTATGAAAAGCTAGAGCCGTCAATGTTGAATACAATGGTGGAGGCCTGCAGCAGTCCTGTTCAGCCTTTTCTCCACGTTAAAATCACCTGGGCAGGGGCCAGCCCGGTGGCATAGTGGTTAAGTTCATGCACTCTGCTTCAGTGGTTGGGAGTTCGCAGGTTCAGATCCCGGGCACAGACCTACTACACACTGCTTGTCAAGCCATGCTGTGGCGGCATCCCACGTACAGAATAGAGGAAGACTGGCACACATATTAGCTCAGGGCCAATCTTTCTCAAGCAAAAAGAGGAAGATTGACAACAGGTGTTAGCTCAGGGCCAATCTTTCTCAAGCAAAAAGAGGAAGATTGGCAACAGATGTTAGCTCAGGGCCAATCTTCCTCACCAAAAGAAAAAAAAATCACTTGGATAGCTTTAAAAATATGGATGCCTGGACCCCATCCCAGGTATACTGATTTAATTGTTCTGGAGTTTAACCTGGACCTCCGATTACTCATGCATTTTATTTTCTATACTCTGATGGTTTGATCTCTTGAGGCCTTGCTGATTCTGGAAATTATGTGGATCAAGGCTGCCCCAGGGAAAGAAGCCCAAGGAGTCCTGGCCTACATGCCAATCTATATGACCCGATTCATATCTAAAGTTATACGAACACACAATAACCAGACCCCACCTGCCCTAATGCCATTTTAATGACTTTTTACATCATCTTTCCTTTGTCTAGTAGAAAATAAGTCACGTACCCATGACTTATAAATTTAGCCCTAACCCTCAACACATTGCAGCTCTTCACTGCCCGTGGGTCCTATCCCCATGCTATTCTCTGGATAAAAGAGCACTACTACCAGAACTTGAGAGTCCAAGAAATCTTTCTTTCAAGTCCTTGGCTCGCCAAGCCCACATCAGAAGGACTGCCCCTCCTAAGGCTAGCTAATCCCTGGATAGTAGCCACTATCCACCTGCCCTAATCACTCCAGGGCCGGGTACCAGACATCTAGTGACAGCGCCAATGTCACGGAGTCCACTGAAATTATTCAGACTAGCCAGTCCTGAGCCAAGCTTGGCCTGCCTTGCCCATTCCTTACTGTGGGAACCACAATGAAGGCTCTTGCCTACATTTTCCCTTGCTCCTTCTGCCTCCTGACTGACCTGGTGCTTCCCCATGTGTCCCCTATGGCATGGCATGCCTTCTCCACTTAGCATCTGTGATTATAACAAGCTATCTTATTAATGGTAGTCATATCCTGATCTGTTGACCTTGCCATACCTAAATAATAATAAAACCTATATTTTAAGACAGTGTCAGAATTTTTGAAAAACAATCAGGTGATTCCCACATTCAGCCGAGGCTGAGATTCAGTGCTGGGAAACAGAACAAACCCAGTTTAGTAAGTAGTCTTTAAGTTATATTAGCAAATTTTTCATTAGAGAAGGAATACTTTCAAATAAGTGAAAACAGACTGAAAAAAAAAAAATGGTTGAACATCTGTGTTTTCCCTCCGTGAATGGGTTGCTGCTAGTTGAGTGGTTTTGGAGGAACTACCATTTTTTTCTTGTTTGATTGTTTGGTTATTTAAGATAGCAAAGGTGGTTATGAGTGGGGAAGGAAATTAAAATCAGCTTCCCAGAGTAAAAACTCTTCCCACGGTTTCCTCAATCAATTTTCTAATAAAGAGAAGACAGATTAAAATACATTAAAAACCCCACTCACTATAGGGCTGACAGAGAGTTTGAGGCAAGAAGTCTCACCTCTTTCAACCTCTCTTCCACTCTTCTTCACTCAACAGAATCCATAAGAACTACACTTAAGGTTGAAAGAGATATGAAATGAAAACATATATTTATTGAATTTTTATACGTGGAAATTACTAAATGTAAAATGAGGCTTTGGTTTTTTAAATAAGAATATGCCTCATAGGTTCACCTCATAAAACCCTATAAACTAGCAGAGAAGGGCTAACACTCTTAAATATAACTTGGGGTTTGAGATTGTCCCAGACAGCAACACCGTCTAGAACGTCAGCTCCATAAGGGCAGGATTCTGTTGTTTTCATTCACTACAAAATCCCCAGCGTCTGGAACCACACCTGGCAATACTAGTTGCTCAATAAACTCTATCTATCAATGCTCAATAAATGCTATCAATGTAGAATAAATGATTAATAAACAGGAAATAGCTATCAAGACAACAGCCCATAGCACAGAGAAAATATAAAGACAGATATGAAATAGGTTCTGACAACCAGAACTAATAGTCTGGAGGCTGCACCGTGCAGCAGAGAAGAGGGGGGAGTCGCATGCAGCTGTTGAGTGCTTGAAATATAACTAATCTGAATTGAGATGTGCTGTAAGTGTAAAATATATATTGGATTTTGAAATAGAATGTAAAATATCTAACAAATTTTTTATTATGTTGACTTGGAATGATATTTTGTATATATTGGGTTAAATAAAATATAATCTTAAAATTAATTCCACCTGCTTCTTCTTTCTTTTTAGAATGTGGCTACTTGAAAATTTAATATTCTATACGTATCTGATGGTTCCGGGCTCACCTTCTATTTTTGTATAGTAGTAGACTGCTCTTCTGATTTCACGCATCCTCCATAGAGGGCAAAATCTCTGAGCAAGTAACAAATTACTTCCACCTCAAAATTTTTAAGTCATGTAATAATGAATAAGCTGCATGTGTATTTTCTCTACACATTTATCCACATGTGCATTTTCTACATGTGCATGTTTTCTGGGCATTTTCCCTCATATATGTTTTCTATCTCCTCCACTATTTTGCAGGTCCCAGAAGGGCAAAGACTTCTTTCATGCATTATTACTACTGCTAGTACCCAGAATGTTGCCTGGCTTCTGGTTGGCACTCAATAAATATTTCTTGAAAGAGTAAATGAATACATATTAATTCTTATTTTTCACTCTTCTATCAAGGAAATCTACCTGGATTTATCAAACTATAACTAAATCATTCTAGAAATGCCAAGAACCCAAGGGGTAGTCTTGTGTCGCTCCCAGCCCAAGCACTCTCCATCCTGAACATATATCTTTTTGGGTAAATAGAGAAAGAAGAAGAAGAAAATAACTTTAAAAAAACATCTGCTGATCTCTGCCTTTGTCTTTTCTTTCTAGGTAGCCTTGGGGTAAAATTTTTAGTTACAAAAGAAACAATAAGGAACCTTAATTAGTTTTTTGAAATACAAGCTCACCATAATTAAAAGCTGGAAACTATTCCAGAATGTCATTTGTAAAATAAGAAGGTACACCAATTTGATTATCAGCATTTCTCTAAATTGGACCAATTAGCCCTCTCTATAATTAATGGTATGTTTAACCTTAAATCAGCACACAGATACTCAAGTTGAAACATAAAGAAACATAATAGGCATGTATGGGAAACACACAAGACTTGAAATGCAATGCTTATGTGTAGGTAAAATTAAACTATTAGTATAGAATATTCCAGGCGCTGGCCTTGTTTACCATTTAGACATATAGCAGAAATTATTACATATATTGAGGTCAGAACACAATGGCATTTGAACTTCAATTAAGGGACAAGATCCTTTGTGTCCTGCATCCCTGAATCTAGAGACTAACAAAAGCTGTAATTAGAATTTCCTTTATAACCAAAATTTAAAATTTTTGAAATTAAGTGACTTGGTTTTACTTTTAAAAAGGTACTTAAGGTTTTAATTGACTCGTTGAAAATGTTAAGGACAAACCACAGAGTAAACTTTTGCAGATGAAGTCTAAATAGTTAATAAACCATGGAGAAAAGACAAGGTCTGCTGCACGGGGTTTCTCAATTGGCTTTGCTTCCAAAAAAAGAAAAGGCAAATCAACTGTGGAACTTTGCTCAGATGGCAGACAGAATTTCCAATTTCAGCTTCAAATAGATGGATGGAATCAAGAAGATAAGTTCCCAAATAAATGCTTCCAAAATAAAATGATACATTGAGGAAATGCTGTAATCACACTGAAGCAGAACCACTGCCTGAAATGTTTAAACAAACAAACAAACAATTGGAAAGTCACTATAATTTATTTTAACACCTCAATCCCTGCTTTGGGCCCCAGTAACACAGATGCCTCCTTCTCTCATCCCTGACCTCCATATTAATAGATTCTCTGTGTCATATGCCTTTAGGGTCTTGCTAGTTGACAGCTAGCTTAGATTAATCTGTATTAAAACCTTATCTCACTAGTAACAGAAAAAATATTTTAATTGATGCCTCCTACAGACAGGACGTAGCTACCCTATGCTTGCACAGATACAGAGGGTTGGAACCATAGGTCTGACAATCCACAGAGTAAACATAATACATCTCTTTGGAGCATGGTCTTTTTTGAATATTGCATTCCCTCAACAAAAATGCCTGCTTTGACCCAAGCACTGGTTTAGGGACTTGGGATGCGATGCCTCAGTAAAACACTGGTGAATACACTTTCCCTTGTGGGGCTCATGTGTAGTTGGGGGTGGAGAGATAATACTAATCATAGTAAACACAGATATCTGAGGAAACATTTTTAATATAAAAATTATTCAATACACTGTAAAGTTTAAATGTACCAAAAAGAATCTTATTTGAAGTGGGTCTACATTATGCAATAGTCCCAGTCCATTCTGTTGCTGGGCATGGGGTATGTGCAGAGGTTTTTTTTTTTTTTTTTTTTTACACAGTCTCTCTCCTCTGCTTTTGGAAATGTTTCAATGAGAACATTCTAGAAGAACTACATCTTAGTGCAAAGGAATGTTATTACTGGTAGAAATGTCCTGCTGGGTCAATGAGGCTCTATCACCCTGTACAACTGTAGCAAGTGGGTTTGATTTACTACCTGGTCTATGCAACAGTCACTCGGCTTCTGTGAGCTGGTATTTGGAATCACGCCTTAGCCCAAAGGAGTCAGGTGTCCAAGAAAAATGGGCAAAGGGAATTATACATAAACAGAGTAAGTAAACTGGTATAATGGGTTCAATTTTTATAAGAAAAAATAGGAGTATTTGTCCTTTTCCCAGAATTCTGTATTTGTTTTGTTTTGTTCTCATCTGCTCTCCCAACTTCATTGCATTGAATGTGAAGAGGTATAAAATCTGCTCACATAAAACAGGCTTTTCCTAAGAGTAGGAGGGACCCAGGATCCACACTCTTACCTGTAATGTGATGAAAAGAAAGCAGAAAGGGCAGCAGAAGATTGTCATCTTGAAAGAAATGTCACTTTGCTTTAAGCCTTGGAAACCTCTGTGACTAGAGCTTCTTTGGCATTCCTTCCAACTGTTGTCACCATAATGCCCTCTGATTTGTCTGACTAGAATTGGTCCACATGAGTTCATGAGATATCATCTATCTTGTTACTCAGATGGAAGTTGAAAATTAAAAGGTGAAAGAATTTGGAGCAATGGTGGATACACCATGAAGCCAGTGAAGCTTAAGTCGCAGGGCCTTTTGCTCACACTAACACCAGCCAGACCCAGAGAGAAGCACTAGCAACGTGCTCTCTTGGTTGCAAGTCTTTGTATAACTTGCAAAAGTGGGATATGTTATCTGCAATCCCCTAAGCTTGCTAAATATTTGTTCCAACTCTGCTCTGTCTTGCTTCTCCTTGTGTTTGGTGATATTAGAATAGCAATCAATGTTTTTGTAGTTAGTCTGCAGAGGGACATTCATTTGAGAATATATTTGTTTGGGTTAGTGGAATATATTTTTATGATTGGCACTCACACACATGTATAGTTAACTTGTTGCTAGTGAACCCAGACCAGGAATGATTTCTACAAATATTCCTACCACCCACTGTGCTGATTCTCTGAGCATCCCTTTAAGAAGATCAGAGCCAGAAGTTGTATTGTGATACTAATATGGCCTGTGACACACACAACTGATAGTATGTGGGTAGTGAGGAGAAACAAGGGTTTGAAATGTACAGAGCCAGAAGCCGGTCTGTGGACAATTCTTCCACATCAAACACCTAAAATTAAAGGTGTAGGATTTGTTTCTCATTGGTATCTACCAAAAATAGAAGTTCTCTCCAATCAGAAATATTCTCAACAAATATGGTAGCATGTAAAATTATATATGCACCGTAACTTTTTCTTTTTTGGACAGAAGGGCAAAAGTAAAATTTGTCAGAATCTTTGTGTTTGTGTGTCACAAACCTGTAGAATACTAAAACTACAACAACAATAAAAAATATGCCTGTAAGTAAAATCACATGTTTTATGTATCCTCAGAGTTTTCAATTCAGTTTTAGAATTTCTGATGAATGTTGTCCTGACAAAGTCTGGTGATTCCTGGTAAAACAGTATCAAATTTGCTATTGACACAATAAAACTGGCAAAAGAGACATGTGTTAGAGTGAGAAAACTCTTACCTATGATCATTATAAGCAGAATAAGTTGTATAAGAGTAATGTGAGTACACAATTATGTGCCCCAATACCATGCGTTGGCTATTTAAATCACTTAAATTGCTCTTGCGCATGTTTTAATTTCAGATTAATCTTATAGTTTTTCAGAATTATTGATTTTTTATCAAAATTAAGAAGAAAATATCCTAGTTAAATCCAAAAACATAACCTGGAAGAAAGAAAACTGGGAGTAAATTCTACATATGAAAGATCCTTAATATACTTCCATATTAGGTAAAAACTTTGGTCAAAACCATAATAACAAGGTATAGAATTACAGTCGTCCAGAAAATAGAGATAATGAAAATGGCAAGAAAAAGTAAGGAAGATTAGGGGAATTAAGGCACTACCAAACAGAAAACAAACTGCAGGAAAAAGATGAAATTATTATGAAATAAATCAGTTTGTATTGCCATCAGACATCAGAGCACACAAGAGGTCAACAGTTCCTTCACTTTGATGGATTCATTGACTTAATTAAGTACGATGATCTTTTATCATGGCTTGTTGTAATGAGGAATAATTTCATTCAACATCATTTACAGAAAGTCAGATGTTTTTCAAAACATAGATCTCAATAATATTTACCGTGAGTCAAACAATTTATAACGGTCCTAATAGATACTCAATGAATTAAGAAAATTAAAAATAGTTAAACTCATATATGATCCTGGCTCCCCAAATTTAGGACTGGAGGTTGACATATTATTTTGTTTGTAAACTACTCTTAACAAGGCCAATGTCACTTAACAACTCAGCTTTTCCGCCTGAATATATTGACAGCTCTCAAGACTATTGCACAAAGATTAAGCAGGCTGTTTACTTGGATTTCATGTAAACAAATGAAAATGCACCAGGATAATTTCTTAAACACATAAAAATGAACAGAATCGCTTTCAATTGAGTAGTTGTAGTGACTACATTTTTGAGAGAAAAAAGCATGTCCTTCAGAGATTACTATGAAAAGTTTTAATCTTAAAATAACGAAAACATCATGGATAACTTAAAATTAGTTGCCAAATTGATTCATTTTTGCACAAACACTGGGGAAAATGTCAAAACGCACAAAACACAACTTATTTGCCAAAAAATTGATCAAAATAATTGGAAATTCCTACAAAATGAAGTGCAAATAAAATAACTAAACCAGCCATCAAATGTCACTGTATTGGGTAAATTCTAAAGCAGAGGTTATCAATGCAGATTATTGATAATTATTGGGTGTTTCGATTATAACAGAAAACCCTATAAGCGATTTTAATTTTTTCAGCAACTTAAGACTATGTATCTGGGATGTTATTCCACAAAACGAAACTAGTCCTGGCAGCCGTTGAACAACATTTTAAAGTTTGTAGGACACAATCTTTGGAGAAAGACCTGTTCCCACAGTGCCTGACATGTTTTTACCACCTCACTATTTTGCAACCTTTATATGTTTTCTCTACAGGTCTGTCTTGTCAATAGAGTATTTTTAAATCTTTGCCAGCTTTTGAAGTGGCTTTTTTTTTTGAGCCTAAATGTAATAAGCTGTTGTAAAATTTAAAGGACTCTAAAATATGTTTTGAAAAGTTGCAAGAAGCCTGAAAACAGCAAGATGCACACATTTATTCAAAAGTTGATAAAGCTCAAATATATTATTTATATTTGGAAAGTTATTTTGAAATATGTTGATAAAATAAGTGTGGAAATATAAATTCCTGATTTGGAAGCATATGAAGTGTGCTTCCTTTTGTCCTGTTTAAATTTGTTTACAAAAACATTGGTAAAAATTCATATAAAATGAATCAAATATGAAAGAAAGAGAGCTAAGATGAGTGATTTAATTAATATGAATTATGTTGATATAATGAAAACACTGATCAAAGAATGTTCAGACCTATCAAAGAAGTAATTAATTAAAATAATGAAAAGTTTTAAACAGAAATAATGAGTATCTCTTGAATTGTTTGATAAGCCAATTAATGAAGACTGCTGATTTGACATGAAATATTGACATTGTCAATGACACTGTAATGAGGAAATTGATGAAGACTGTTTCCTGCATATCATCAATTCAAAACATGAGTCAATGTACAAGAAGATGTGAAATGTTCTGAAATAATACACCCCATATAAGAAAAGAAAAAGAAAGTATAGCAGTCAAATTATGCGCAAAAAAAGTATTAGGTGAGTTAGGAAGTTAATTAATAAAACATATTGTGTTTTCTTGAGGGGGAGGAGATTTATTATATTTTTGAGAGCTACTAACTTTTTAAATTTGCAATTCATTGATTTCATTTTGCTAAGTAAGCATTTAGTTTTACTCTTAATTTTGTATTATTTTTCTTAAAAAGTCCTCATATTATCTAAGTGTTAAGATCTACCCAAACTTGGATCCTATCCCAATTCTGAGAGTTTTGGTAGCTTGAGTCCATATTTGGGCATTTCAGACTATATCCATTTTAGCCCCAGACTACAGGGAAATAGTTTTTAGGACAGAAGTTTTTCCTCAAGGTGCTGTACAAAGAAAAAAAGAGATGGGGCTAATTTACAGATCATCCACTCCTTAATTTTCTCCTTCCCTAGACACAACCAGGGCTCCCAGTAGCCACTTCTTCACAATGGGTCGGGAGAGGGATGTGTTTTCCTTTAATGGGAAGCTTGTGATATTTCCACTTGGATGAAAGCACTATCTTTAATCTATACGGTCTGCTGAGTCTCCACCTCAGTCATGAAATGCTTGACTCCATTCCTTTCTTCTTTCATTGTGCATGGGCCACAAGCTCCCTGCGTTGCTTACCTCTCGGGCAAGCAGCTATTTTCAGCACAGGATTCAAAAACAGCATGAGCATAAAGTTAAAAAGCAGTAAGAGGGCTTTGAAAACCAAATCCTTGTTTATTCACTCATGAATTCATTCATATAGCCAACGTATATATGTTGAGGCCCTCAAGTTCTAGGCCTCATCTAAGACAGATGGGAGAAAACCGAAAATAGTGTCAAGTTTTCAAGCCTTAGTAAAAAGAATCAGTGACTGTAGAGGTCCTGGATTTTGAAACTGGCCTAGAGTGACTGGTGAAAGTAAAACCAGGAAGTCCGCTTTTTTCTGTGTCTCTCTTCTCATTTACTTGCCTATTTCATTCCTCTGGAGATAGCTGTGGTCAATGACTCAGAATGATAACGTGCTGGATGGGATTAAAGTCAACTTGGATAATCTTGGAACTGCATTTTCCAACTTCTGCTTCTTTCTCCTCTCCTCCATTTTCAGACATTTGTCCCAACTCTTGTCCCAGTGGAATAACAGCAGCCTTGGGACCACCATGAAATTGTTGGCTACAAACTCCAATGCAAATAATCACACAGATGTGACAGCTTTCCATAGACTTCTGCATGAGCTCTCCCTTTGCAGTTCCACTTTTGTCACTGTACATTCTTGGCATTTAGCATCCCCTTCAACTTGTCCCACATCCAGAGCTTCAGGAGGAATGACGGGTGGCTTTTATCGATTCTGCAAATTCCCTTTCTGAACTTTCACTTACCTGCTTTGTTCTCAATTGTGGCAGGTCTAATCCATATAATAAAACCCTATCCCATAATACTAATAATGGCTCTGAATCCCTTTTGATTTCTAACTGATATAGTGATTGGTTCCAGAAGTGGTTCCATGATGATGGAACCTTAAAAATGGGAATCTTGAATTGGTTTTGTCTTCTAACTAGATACAAAGACATTAATTACTTTATGGCTGTGGTAAATGGTAAATTGGTAGTCTGTGGCATGCGATGGCAAACAATAGTTAAATTGTTACCTGTAGTCACCTAGGATCAAATGTCTTGAGAAGGCAAAACTCTTTTTTTTGACTCGGTAGCTGCTGCCATAGAATATTTTAGGGGAACTAAACATGTAATGACTGTAGATTTGATTGGTTGCTTTTAAATGAAATTCCTTCTTTTGTTCCTGAGGAAGCTTTACCCTGAGCTAACATCTGTTACCAATCTTCCTCTATTTTGTTCGTGGATGCCACCACAGCATGGATTGATGAGCAGTGTGCAGGTCCATGCCCAGGATCGGAACCCACGAACCCTGGGATGCCAAAGAGGAGTGCACAAATTTAACCACTATGCCAGAAGGCAGGCCCTGGGAGCAGTCTTTTCTTGCCTATTTGATGAGGTCGGTCTCTTGTCTGAAAAACCTGTAATAGCCTCCCATGAGGTAGTTTCCTTGTTGGGAAAATCTTTCCTTAAGACCCATCCTCATAATCTGTTTTGCTTAACATCTAAATTGAGATATAGTTTAAATAGCAGACAATTCACTCACTTAAAGTGTACCTCAGTGACTTTTAGTATGTTCACAGAGTTGTGCAGCCATCACTACAACCAATTTTGGAATATTTTCATGACTCCAAAAAGAAGCTGTCACCCCTTAGCTATCATCCCTCCAATTCCTCCATCACTCTCCCGTTCTCCTCCAGCACTGGGCAGCCACTAAGCTGCTCTCGGTCTCTATAGATTTACTTATTCTGGAAATTTCATATAAACGGAACCATAGAATACGTGTTCCCTTTTGACTGACTTCTTTCTCTTAGTATAATCTTTTCAAGGCTCCTCTACATTGTGGCATGAATCAGTACTTCATTTCTTTATGTTCCTAAATAATATACTATTGTATGGCTATGGCACATTTTATTTATTTATTCATCAGTTAATGGACATTTGGGTTTTTTCAATTTATTGGCTATTATGAATAATGCTGCTATAAACATTTTTGTGCCAGTGTTTGTGTGAACATATGTTTTCATTTCTCTTGGGTATATACCTAGGAATGAAATTGCTGGATTGGATGATATTCACAGGCTTAGGGATATTAAAACGCTGAAGTTGGTTTATTGTCGTAAGATCTGCTCACTCATCTTCTGATCATGTTCTACGCGAGATTTCAGAGGATACTATCTTCACCAAGGCTTTGAGAAATACATTAGTGAGGAAGCACCAGCCTCCTTGAAGAGCTCTGTAGTAATTATTCTCTGCTAGCCAGGAAATTGCTTCCATCAAACTGAGTTTTCTAAATTCAACAGGGATAATGGATCTTGGAGTAGTTGGGGTCAAGTGTCGGCACTCAATGGCCAGGGCCAAGGTGGGCATGGCTACTGTATTGAGCAGCAGAGTAAAATCAGTAATCAGAATGATTTGACCTGCAGAGAATATTAATGTTAGTTAATTGGTCATTGTGTCCCTGAGGAAATAGGGGAGCAGTTTATCTGAAGTCTTACTTGATTTGAATAAATGGAAAAGCTCTAGGTCTGAGGAACAGAAGACTGATTTAACTCATCACAATAAAGAGTCACAGACCATCAAATAATTCCCAGTCTTGAGTCAGTTCATAGTTCCAGAGCCCCTTGAATAAAGGATCAACTGGGTCATCCTAGGGAAGGACCCTGCTATATAATAAAATATTGTTCTACAAATCTTACTCTTAGTATTCCTTAAAGAGAACTGCAGACATTTATCAGAGTGACTGTGCACAGAAGAGAAAATAACTAAGCTTTTGGTGATTACTGGGCACTGGCTCCGAAGCAACTAACTCCTAGAGATCTAAAATATTATTGGAGTCTACTAATCAAGTCAGAGATATATGGAAGTGAGCTGATTAATGAAGTTTGGGCTTAATTACATCTGTCAGTAGTCCAAATGGGTCCCCAAAGTCAACCCACAGTAATTTCCAAGTTCTGGAATGCACAGTTGGAATAGCCATACTCAGCACTTGGCAGAATGATGACATTGATTTCTTGACCTGTTGAGTAAGGACTACTAAGATTAGAAAGGCCAAGTAGAAGCCACTGGAACCAGCTCTACCTGCCAAGATAGTAAACTGAAAGCAATACTGCATTACTGGAGGGTGTGACAAGATTAAGGCCACCATTGAGAACTTGAAGGATTCAGGGATGACGATTCCCACCACGTGTCTATCCAACTTGCCTATTTGGCCCGAGCAGAAGACAAATAGATCTTTCAGAATAAAATGGATTAGTGCAAATTTTATCGGGTAATTCCAATGCAGCTGCTGTTCCAGATGTGGTTTTGTTAATGGAGCAAGTGACACATTCTCTAGCACCTGATAGGAACCTATTGAGCTGGTGAACAATTTTTCTGTTAACAAAAGATCATTGGAACAAGCTTGCTTTCTTCTAGCAGGGCTAGCAATATACCTTCACCATCCTATCTCAAGGCCACAGCAATTCTCCGGTCTTTTGTTATAGTCTAGTGTGCAGAGAACTCAATTGCCTCTCTTATCCATTGGACATCACTCTAGTCCATCACATTGGTCACGCTGATTGGAATTGCTGAACCAGAATCAGCCATTTCACTGGACAGCTCGGCATTCCTATTTGTGTAGATTCTTCTTTAGTTTGGCAGTGTTTACATTCCTCTAGCTAAGACCACAACTCCTGTCAGGCAACCCTCTTTTTGCCTACTGGCTTCACTAGGTTCCATTAACTATTACTACCTCTTGCCTTTCAGATCTGGGAGTCATAGTGGTTTCTAACACTAGCTAGCTATGCCATGTCTCACCATTCCTTGATGGTTTCCCTTAACCATGCTCACATCTTAAAAGCCATTACCTAGACATTAAATTATTTTTAAAAACCATTTGGGGTATCAATTTATCAGTCAATTATCTAGGCTTTACTCCCACCATCCCCCAACTCCTAAGAAAAAGGTGCTACTTTCCCTTGTAGGCAGGTATGTCCATTTAACTTTATGAATGAAATACCTCAATTAAAGAACAAATTCCCACTTGGCTTTAATTACAGGATCTGTTTCCCATGTTATTTTTATATAATGTTTTACAATTGCAAAATATTCCCTTCCATTATGATTCTAACTAACAGAAAATCTAACTCAAACTGCATTCAATAATGCAAAAACCTATTGGTACATAGAATTGAGGTACTGGTACATAGACCTAGTATATTCAGAGGTATACTAGCTTCAAGTTAGTCTTGACCTAGTAGTTACTAATTTTGCAAAGATTCTGGTATCGGAGCACATGTTTTAGTTACTAGGTCGAATTGAAAGTTTCTGACCACAACTCAGTCAAAGTACATCCTTTGCTAGTGTTCTGTCTTATCAATATACTGTATATTAGAGATTCACAGAATCTGGACTTTGGCACAGATTTGGCCAAAAATCTCCACTTCAGCTTCAATTTTAGTCTCAGCCTTCAGAAGTTTGAAGATCTCGATGCCCATTTCAATGTCATTTCTGGTCTACCTGCACTGACTTTTCCATGATTAATGATCCATGATAGCATATGTGATCACGAAATCTTTACCAGAAAAAAAGCATCAGTAATGTACAAATCATTTTATTTAGATTTACTAGTAATATATGATGGTTCCCATACAAGTTTAGCAAACATTCTAGATAACCTGGACTGAAAAATCTCATTATTTGCTTTTTATATTAAGAAATTGAGTTAAAGTATGATGATTATTTATTACATGAGAAAAATAAATGATTTTTGAGAATATTACTGTGCAAATAACATTGAATGATGAACACTCAAATAGGTAAATATAGAAATAAAGTGATAATTATTACAAAAACAAAGGAAAATATGTTAGCGAAATATCTTTAGGGATAATATATTACTTTTGAGCTAACAAATGTATATAAAATCTAAATAATAATACAGGAGAGAATAACAGGGACTATGTATAAACATATGCTAGTCTTATAAAATTGCTTGTTACACTTGTCTTCATAATGGTAAACAAAATAAACTTTAAGGGTTCTTTTTATTTTTAAATTTATTAAATTTATTTGGCATTATTTAGACGATGAATCTTAAAAGTTCTCTGGGAAATTTTTCACACCCCATGAAGATACATTAGAAGCAGAATATCAATTTTACTATCTAAAAAATTTACAAGAAGGGAGAAAAACTCCAAAATTATAACTAAACATCATCTGTGATAACTTATCTTTTATGTAAATATCGCTAAAAATGCAAAGAGTTCACAAAAAAAGAAGTGGGAGAAAAAAACTGAGGTATCAAAATACATTGCGTTCTCACTTATCCAACTTCTGGTTTTTACCAGACTTTACAAGAATTGTTTAAGAAGAAAATTCCTTATAGTTTAGAGTCTATTGAGGCCAAATATTTAAACAAAAAGCTAGGCAAAATTATTGCTATCAATTGCCAACAGTTTAGTAATTTAAAAGTGAAGGCTATTGTTTTACATGTTCCTAAGCTAATAATTATAGATATAATGTTCTTTCTAAAAAAGCATGTTACTATGCAAAGAGTCTATTCAAAATTTTCGAGCAGTTCAGATTAGCTCTTTGTCTCCTAGCTATGGAATCTGGCTATACAAGTAGCAAGTGGTGACTAAATAAATACTGAAAGTTGTAGGTCAATTCCATTGTGATGACTTCCTTTCTTCTGGGGACACTGTGATCTCCTTTTGAATCACAAATGTGTGCACTGGAAGTGTTGCTTTCCCTGAATAGAGTTCCACTCCACATAACCCTGAGCCTATGAATGCCACAGCAGGAGAGCTTCATTGTCCTCTTTGGCTCTTGCTGGGAAAATAATCTCCTCTTCACTAAGTCCAGCATCAAGACTTGCTGCCATTACAGAAAAGCCTTTTTCTCATTTGGTTATTTTCCATCTGTCACTATTAAAATCTCCCTGGTTACATCTCTTGGTGTTAAAAGCTGCCTCTTTGCAAGCAATAAAAAAAAGAAAGAAAAGAAAAGCTCACCAATTTGACTTTAATTTTTGCCTAATAAATGTTTGCATTTTTACATTTACTTTCATTCATTTAACAAATTTATTGGATACCTGTTATATACCAAACACTTTACCATTTGCTGTGAGGAAGCTATGCCT
Organism: Equus przewalskii; assembly: GCF_037783145.1. NCBI lineage: Eukaryota > Metazoa > Chordata > Mammalia > Perissodactyla > Equidae > Equus > Equus przewalskii. The sequence continues at coordinate 26,943,769 of NC_091857.1, read as the reverse complement.
ACTCCCTTATCACAGATAAGGAACTAAGAGTAAAAACATACCACTAAGCTACTTGTTCTGGAGCACAGGGTCGAATCCAAACTTGGGTCTCATTTTTTTATCCAGTTCAATGACCTCTGCCTTTTAATGGGCATGTTTAGGCCATTTGCATTTAATGTAATTATTGATATGGTAGGTTGAAGTCTATCAGATTTCTATTTTTCAATTTATCCCATTGGTTCTTCATTCCTTGAGCTTTTGCTTATACATATTTTTAAGAAAAATTATTGTTTTGGGGATTTTAATACCTCTGAATATACTAGGTCTATGTACCAGTACCTCAATTCTATGTACTAATAGGTTTTTGCATTATTGAATGCAGTTTGAATTAGGTTTTCTGTTAGTTAGAATCATAATGGAAGGGAATATTTTGCAATTGTAAAACATTATGTAAAAATAACATGGGAAACAGATCCTGTAATTAAAGCCAAGTGGGAATTTGTTCTTTAATACCTGCTCACTTCATTCTAGTATACCTTAAATTAGTACTATACCTCTTCACATATAATTTTAGAACTGTAGAACTGTGTAAATTTCATCCTCCCATTCTTTGTGATTTTCTTCACATATTTTACTTATACTAGTAATATAACTCCACACTATAATATTTTTAAATGTCAATTGTCTTTTAAAGAAATTAAGAGAAGTTTACCTGCATAATTAACATTTCTGATTTTCTCAATTCCATCCTGTAGACTGGAATTTAAATCAGGTATAATGTTCATCCTACTTAAAGAACTTCATTTAGCATTTTTTGTGATATAGATATGCTGTCATTTTTGGAGGATTTTTTTTCTGGATGTAGAACAGAATTCTGGAATAAAAACTTCCTTTTCTTTCTTTATTTCTTCTGCTTCAAAAATTTTATTCCATTATCTTCCAGTTTCTGTAATTTTGGATAACACATCAACAATAAGTCGTGTAACTGTTTTACTGTATTTATTTTGTTTTTCCTTCTCTCGGCTATTTTTAAGATAGTCTCTTTATCTTTAGTATCAGCAGTTTGACTACAATGTTCCCAGTTGTAGTTTTCTTTGTATTTATCCTGATTGGTGGTTGATATCTTTCTTGGATCATTGAGTTGATTGTTTTTTTTACCAAATTTAGAAAACTTGGGGGCATAATTTCTTTATATTTTTTTCTACCTTTGGATCTATTTTTCTGGAACTCCAATTACACATACATTCACCTTCTTGATAGAGTATCACAGGTGACAGACAGACTGATTTTTTTTTTCAGTTTTATTTGTCTCTCTGTGCTTGTGTTTAGAGCATTTATATTGATCTGTCTTCAAATTCACTAATTCTTTCTTCTATAGTCTTCAATTTTCTGTTAAGCTCTTCAATGAATAGACTTATTTCATTTATCACATTTTTCAATTCCAGAATTGCCACTTAGTAATTTTTTGTAGCTTCAGTTTCCTTTTGGAATCGCTCATCTCTTCTCTTGTTATATGTCTATTTTCTTCTTAATTCTTTAACAAATTTGGTTGTTGTAAATTTATTATCTGATGCTTCTAATATATGAGTCATATGTGGGTTTGCTTCCTCTGAGTCTTTTAACTCTCGATTATGGGTAGCATTTGTCTGCTGCTTCACATGCCCAAGTTTTATTGTATTCCAGATGTTGTGTATAAAAGAACAGTGGAGAGGAGAATGTGATTTGTTTTGTTTGGTTTGGTTTGATTGTTTTCTCAAAGAATGAAAGCCCTTCCCTCTGTACATTGGGAAGGTGAGGTCAGGTTTCTCATAGATATGAGTAAAAATGGTGCTCGGCTTCAGTTTAAATTATGTTAATTTTATCTCTCTGACACAGTTTTATTTGGATTATGTCCTTCTCATTGCTCCCACTGAGAGACTGAGCTCTGATTTTGTGTATTTTTGATCTGAGAAGGATTTCAGTCACCATTTAAGGTGGTTTTGGTTGCATTTTTCAATCAATTCTTTTAGGGACCTGAAATCCAAAAACTCTAAGAATATATGAGGCTGTGAATTCTTTGCTTGCAGTCTCTCCTCTGCCACTGTTTCTCGACAAAATTCTGCAGTGGTGTGGAGTGGGGCAAAAAAATTCCGGGACTGAGAGATTTATTTTTTATTCTGCACTCTTCTAGAACTAAAGATATTATTCCAACCTACTCTATCATCAAAAGCTTGACCAGTTTTTCCTCATCCCTGTAAAGTATTCCAGCTTATGACAGGCTGACTTCTCTTGATGACTATACCTGGGCACAGAAGCTTCCATGGCTCTCTACTCATCTATCAAAGGTTTGCCATTCTCTGGAATTCAGTCTCTCAAACTATCTTTGCATCTCCTCTTCTTCTATAATTTCACAGAAAAATACAATTTTTATTTCATTCATTTATTTCTCTTGTTGGCACCATGGGATCAAAGGTATTTCATGTCCTTCTACATCTTAATCTGAAATGGAAGGAAAAATATTCTGTTTTTCCAACTTGAACAGACTAACTTAAATTGAGTAACCTTGGTGATCTTATATTTTTGCTTTTGTTTTCCTATATATATAATTCTATTTTTAAATGTGGAATCAGTTCTTCTAAATTCTAGATTAATTATTTTTCTTTTTCTAAATACTTTTGTCTTTGAGTTTTCCTTTGATAATAATTTATTATAGAAAATATTATATTATATATATTAATATTATAATTATATTATATAAATTATATAAATATATAATTATAATATATATTAATATATATATTAATATATTTTTACAAAATTTGTGTTTTTAAGTATACATGTGGGTTTACTTACCTAAAGGGAACTAGAATTTCCATCAGTAGTTTCATGCTTTAAAGAAAGCAAAATTCCAAAACACACACAGGTGAATCAAGGGCATTCTTAAAACTGCCAGAAAATTCATTATGTATACTTATGTACTGAAGGAAATGATGACTGAATATCCAAAAAAAACTAATAATCTTAGGGAAAGAAAAAGGGGAAACAATTAATTAAACATCAACCAAGATAATCATAAATAAAATAATAATCATAAATAAAATAATCATAAATAAAACAAAATATATATATAATCAATCTCATACAAAAAATATCACCTGGAAACATTAATTCAATAGGATAGAAATACATGAAAATTTGTCACATATTTTTTTTAAAGATTTTACTTTTTTTCCTTTTTCTCCCCAAAGCCCCCCTGTACATAGTTGTGTACTTTTAGTTGTGGGTCCTTCTAGTTGTGGCATGTGGGACACCACCTCAGTGTGGCTTGATGAGCGGTACCATGTCCGCGCCCAGGATTCGAACCGACGAAACACTGGGCCACCGGCAGGGAAGCGCGCAAACTTAACCACTCTGCCACGGGGCCGGCCCCTGTTACATATCATTTTGATAATGAACACTCCTCCTTAATTCAGTTAAGTGAGAGAAAAAGTAAAAAACTAACCAACATTTATTGAAATTTTTATGGATCATCAAGGTTTAGAAAAAGAAACAAGATATAAAGAGGAAATCTGAGACTTGGATTTTGCATGGTAAATATCCATGGTCAGGAGCATTAGTTCAGATTTGGTCCTCCACATTTCAGGTTTAACAGGTGGATTTGATATCAAAAAGAAGAGAGTCTGTATCCATTTGAACAAAGGCAAACACAGTACATCAACGGAGCCAGGATCACAGAAATTACATCTCTCATATTTGGAAGGAAACATAAAACAAGCAAAAAGAAATGTAAGCCAAAAGCCTTTGTGAAATGGAAGTTAAGAATGCATACAGTTTAATTCAATAGCCATCGACACACATTTCTTTTTTTTTTTCTTTCCTGGTTAGCATAAGTAATGCACGGTCTGTCAATAAGTGTTTGATATTTTCCAGAGGCTTTTGGCTCCATCTGTGATACTGTCTAGAGGCACAGGAGGGATGAATGAGAGATCACGAAGGCGTCTGTGGGAAACAGGGTCCTAGCATTTCTTGTATTCTTGCCCACGGAAGCTAAGAGGGTGTGTACACTGTTTTCATTTTGAAATTACTGGGAGAGAGAGTTGGTGATGCAGAGGAAGTAAGCAGCCTTTATAACAGACACAGTTATATATCATGAAGGATGTCAGTTAGACAAACAGTTACAATTTTAGCAGACTAAAATTTTACTTTCTTGCTGTCCTTTTTGCTAACAGCTTGAAGGTTTCCCTTATCTGAGTCCCATAAGGTATCACAAATATCTCCACTTCTGCTGACCACAAATTATGGGAAAAGATCTTGTATTCCTGTATAAAAGGAAGACTATAATTGTGATGTGTTAAGGAATTGAACACCTTGAAGCTGTCTGCTTTGGAGTTGTGTTTCCCTTCTTCCCGAAGTCAGTTCTTAGTAATCAATTAAGTCATTTTAAAATTCCTGGTTCATATTTTCCATAACAGCTCAAAACTTTTAGAAACAGTAGCTGATACTTTCAAACGTCAGTTTAAAACAGAAAAATTGTACTTTAAGTGTCTAATTTTGTTATATTTTATCTTTTAATTGCATTGACAGGTTTTCAGTTAAGTTCACATTTTTGTGAGCTAAATATTAGCAAGGGTTAATAAGCCCTTAAATATTTCTTGTTACTACATCATGGTAATGCCATTTTTGAGCAAGTTATTTTCTTTCAAAGTAAACTGACTCAACAATAAGGACATCAGCATAGGTAGAGAGTTCACATTGGCTTCTGTTTGTGTCCACTCTCTCTCTGAAGGGGAAGCTAAAGTCTTATTTGACAGCTCAATCTAGAAAGAAATGAATTCTCAGTTCCCATATTTCACTGGACCCTCTGAACAGAAAGAAATTTAGTTTGTAGGAAACTCCAAGCTAAAAAAGCTTCTCCCTCTGAACATTTGGTGTCTACTGAATTGTCACCCCCACCTCTCTCTTTATTTTTCTTTTCAATATTAAGAACTAAAATTATAACTAATTTTGGGTATTTTGCAAGCCATAAAGAACCCTGAGACTCTTGATGTCTATTGACAGCTATCTTGCCAGTCATGGGCAGATTTGCACAGGGACATTTTGATTAACAGACACCACAGCAGAGATGAGGGGATTGTCTCTACACCACATGGGCAGGGGTAAGCTTGTTTACAGGTGGTCCTGAACAACAGAGCTCTTTTTTGACAATTGTTATGAGAAAGAAAGCTCGTTTCCAGAGGCCTTCATTACTCTCATTTCGAGCATTCTAAAGGAGAGGGATCCCATCTCTGCTCCTGGAGCTCTGCTAGGAAAATCTTCTGGTGAAAAGATCTTTCCAATATATAGAAAATACAAGATTCTAGCAGAGTGGAAACGTGGCAAAAGAGAGGTCAGAGAAGATATGCTTACTGTTGAAGAAGGAAACTAACATGTATAAAACCTATTCTCTACTACCTGAATATAAAATTATAGTACATATGTTGCATATAAGTCACAAAAAGTCCTAACCACAAGATGGTTCAGTGGTGTTGGTAGCTGCCTGTTCTCTTTAACTTATCTCCAATTTTGACAAGCCATTTTGTAGAGGAGAGTTTCCACAAAATGTAATAGTGGTTGATGGCTCATAACTCAATCCAGAGCTAGACTTTTTCAGTACCTTGGACAAGTACTTCACCTCCCTGACCCTCGCTCTCCCTTCACAGGGCTGTTAGCAGACTGAATACATCAATATGTGTAGATCTCTTAGAACAGTGTCTGGCATGTAGCAAGTGCTTAAAAACAATCCCTGTTATTATATTAAATGACATATATCGAATCGTGCTTCTGCAAATCTTTATTATGATTATTCTCTATGTTTCTTATCTGCTTTTTCAATCTCTTATCTCTATAGCAAAAAAGCTCAATTCTTGAATCTTTCAACAGACCCCAAAAATTCCAATGGCAGAGCAACTGCAGGCCTCTCTAAATGCTTCCTGTTCAGTCCTCCATTACCTGCTCCTCTTCATCTCTATTCGTTTTCAGCTTTTACTTGTGTGGATGACCTTTTTCATTTCGAGGTTTTGAAAATCTTGTGACTGCATATCAAAATATCACTTTTGATGAGCATTTGTAAGTTACATGCTAGAAGAATTTAGCAAATAGGAACATCCCATGAATATTGCTATTTGGAATTCTAAGTCTAATTGCATCATCCTATTTTTATATTTCTGACCTAAATTGTTCATTCGACAGAAGGATAGGAGGACTCATTTTCAAAGTTTAGACTCCATTTAGAAATTGTGGATTTGGCTTTTTGAATAAAACCTGAACAAATTGATTTGTGTGAACATTTGCCTTTAGTAAATTTCACTTTCAATTAATTTTAAATGATTTTATTTCAAGAAATTTCTAGACATCAAAGAACTCTTCTTTTTGAAAATTGATCATTAAAACCCTTCAAAACCTCACACACTTGCTGTGAATGGAAGTCCACATGATTGCTTTAAAGAGCAATACTTAAGGAAGCAGATTTTGGATTTTAGAATGAACCTCTAATGTCAACAGAGCTTGATCCCTGACAGATGCACTTGTGGCAGGATTTGCCAACTCTGATTTAAAAACATCTCATCCTCAAAGAAGTAATCAGAGTTTAATCTTGTCTGTTTCCAGCTCTTCACATCAGAACTGATTTGCGTCCACTGGGGAGGAGACGCTGACCTTCTAGCTGTAATCCAACTGCATGTAGCTATTCTAAAGCAGAGAAAAGCACTTTTCCCTTCTCTTGATTTGTCGTGTAATAAATACAGTCCTTATAATGTGTTGCATCTTATTTTTGATTTTATAACGATCTATGAAATCTATGAGATCTATGAAAGAAAGCTTGGCTGCTGATTACTTTCTGAAATATTCTGTATCAATCAAACTCATAAACCATTTTGCTTCCAGTACAGAAATCTAAGGCTAAATTATATTTTTCCATATAACTAATTTTTTTATTTATTTAGGTATATTTGAGCCAAAAGAAAAGAAGGAAGAGTAAGAAGAAGAAAAAGAACAGGGACTTTCTCCAGTATACAGCAAAGTTTTTTTCCCCCATTCTTATCCCTTTCCATTCTCTTTATTGTCCAATTCTTTTGGCTACTTTGCACAATAGACCCGTAGGACATTTTGAAATGAGGATGAGTAAATAGATAGATAGATAGACAGATAGACAGACAAGCAGAGAAAAGCAATTTTAAAATAGATTGCATAGATTCGTGGGAGCAAAAGATTTTCAAATGTCTCACAAATACATCCCTTATTTTCAGAAAAGACGAGCCCAAAAATAAAGACTTAAAACTCCCAGGAGAATTTGGTCACTTCCATATTCTGTAGGTGACTGGTTTTGATTTTTTTAAAAAAACACAGAATTAGAATTATTGGTTATTTTTATTACACATTTTTAATCTCTTTAGTGAAGCTACTCAGTATCTCAATGCTATCATTTTATCTGAGAGTTTGAAAAAGATCACAGACTATTCATGAACAGCATAAAGATACTGTTTGTTTTAAATTAGTGGTTAACTGGGGCCGGCCCACAGGCCCAGTGGTGCAGTGGTTAAGTGCACACATTCTGCTTCGGCAGCCTGGGGTTCACTGGTTCGGATCCCAGGTGCGGACATGGCACCGCTTGGCAAGCCATGCTGTGGTAGGCATCCCATGTATAAAGCAGAGGAAGATAGGCACAATGTTAGCTCAGGGCCAGTCTTGCTCAGCAAAAAGAGGAGGATTGGTAGCAGATGTTAGCTCAGGGCTAATCTTCCTCAAAAAAAGAAAAAAAGAAATTAGTACCTACCTGAGAGAATACAATAATGTTCCTACAGAATATTGCTTTGGAGCACAGTATTCATATCTCAATATATTTCTCAATTGCAGTTGAGCATGACAGAACATTCAGTGATGTCTGAATATAGTATTGTCTGGTCTATTTCACCCATGTCCACGTGTGCAAATATGTGTATGTGTGTGAAGAGAAGATGACGGCTGTTTATTATTGTATTTATCTTTATCCTTTATGTAGAATTTTTAGTTTGCTATTTTTTCCTTTTTTTGTTTTTTTTTTTGGTTTTTGTCTTTTTTTGGTGAGGAAGATTGGGCCTGAGCAAACATCCATTGCCAATCTTCCACTTTTTGCTGGGGAAGATTAGCCCTGAGCTAACATCTCTGCCTATCTTCCTCTATTTGGTTGGGGGACACCACCATTGCATGGCTTGATGAGTGGTGCTTAGGTCTGTGCATGGGATCCAAACCCATGAACCCTTGGCTACCAAAGCAGAGTGCATGGACTTGACCACTACACCACTAAGTTGACCCCTGATTTCTCCTAATTTTATTGTAGCATGGCAAATATTTATTATTAGCCCTAGGCTTTATTGTTCAATCAAATCAAAATACTAAATACATATCAGGATATGTCTGCCTGGAAAATGCTATAAGATATGTACTCATTTGATAGTAACACTTTTAGAGAAAGTGCTTTATCTTATTCACCACAATTTCTAGTGATTAGCATGGTGCCTAATACAGAGAAAGTATTTAACATGTATTTGTTAATGCATGGACAAACAAATTCAGTAGGGATGTAAGTAAGAGTTTGCATCCACACTTGTGACCTATGGCTGAAGGAAGTTCATACTATGTTTTCTAAAATTTTTGAGCCAACATCTAAAACTCAGGAGATTTTACATAAAAACTCATCTTTCCAATTTATTTATTAAATATTATTTCCATTTATTTACTTATTTTCAGTAGGAAGATCTGGCAGCACTGAGCCCTGCATTTCTATAGAGCAGCAGTTGGCTGGAGCTGAGAAAAGACTGCTCCCTTGGATGGGGTGGCATGTTCTGCAGGTCCCAACAGCTGCCCCCACTGTTGCAATGTATACATACTGCACTCACACTGGGCTGACAGAGTCACTAACTTATTGCCCTTACCACCCAAGCAATTTGATTTGCAACCCCCTGTACAAATATTTTCAAAGATACCTGACAACACAGTTAACAAACTCCACAAAGCAAGCAGGCTAAACTATCTACTAAGTGATTTGATAACATGGCTTAGATTTCAGATATTATACACAAAAGAGTAGACATGGAAAGACTTCAGTAGAGTTAATTGTGACTCAAGCTGACCCTTTACGTTGGGTAGAATTGGAACACAATTATGTATAGAAGCATCTCCAGGCATGGGAAATGACGTGAATAAAGGCACAGAATTTGGACAAAGCCTATTCAATAAACATCAGATTGGAGATGCATATTCATTCATTTAGAGATGTCACAGAAGAAAAGGAAGAATACTTGCCTTTGGTCAGATTGGGAAAGTCCATAATTGTCTATCTTAAGAATGGGAATTTAGCACCTCGAGTATTGGACTGGGCATAAAAATTTAGGAATAGAAGGCACTGAGAAAGAAACATTTTTAAAATAAGTTGATTGTTAACAATTCAGATATGGGTACAGACTACTCTTGCAGAGGTTGTCAATAGAAAAGGAGAGGAATGTGATGGATATTAAAAAAATTAGGTTGGAGCCGGTGGCATAGTGGTTAAGTTGGCGTGCTCTGCTTCCACAGCCTAGGGTTTGCAGGTTCGGATCCCAGGCACGGATCTACATACCACTCATCAAGCCATGCTGTGGCATCACCCCACATGAAAAACACAGGAAGACTGCCACAGATGTTAGCTCAGGGACAATCTTCCTCAAACAAAAAGAAGAATATTGGCTTTGGATGTTAGCTTGGGGCCAATCTTCCTCTCAAAAAAAAAGATAGATTAAACAACTGAGCCATATTTTGTCCTCCTTGTTAATTAATAAATAACATGGTAGACATGTATGTATTCTTCTTATAAGTAGAGAAATATCCTAGAAGTCCTAATAATGTGTTCTGAGAATTGTACTAAGTTTTCAGTATAAATAACAGCAAAAATAAATATAAGGGATTTCTTTTCCTAAATACCTATAATCAGAGTTGAGTGTTACTAAAATCTCATAGGTTGGCGGTAACATACGTATTTATTCTGCACTCATGAGAGTAGCGCAGATTTATCCAGCACACATGGGGAGTATGAGAGCAGCCTACCATAACATTAATGTGAGTTCTTTAACGTCTGTGTAGGACAAAATGATTGCTGCATTTGTCTCTTTCTACCTATTTGATTTTCTGCATGAAAAAAAAAATGATGGCACTCATTTTGACGGCACTCTCCTTTAAGTGCTAGTGCTGGGTATGAGTGATTTAACATTATATTCCATTGCTCACATTTATGATTATGCTGAACGAAAAGAGTACATGGTCAGATAGCACTAAATGCAGTTTACCTTGGAGATATTACCAATAAGCAGGTCCACTCTTCTTCCTGCGAAAGTATCAATCTTAAGTATTACTAAAGCTGTGTGTCAGTAAAACTTGTGGGGAAAAACACTTAGAAGTGCTTTGGTATCTTTATGGCAAACTACTCAGCATACATTTCATTTAATGGCGCATTATAATGGTCAATGGTTTACATCTTTCTGTTGAGGTCTGAACACAGTATCCTATGCTAACATAGAGTCTGTAAGCTTCAAAACTCATATTCCTGAATCGTGATGTTAATATCATACAGCATTACTATCACTATCATATCTTCAGCCTCCCCTCTTTCCAGATCCTTCCTCAGTTTAATCTTTTAATCTTCTTTTCTTAATTTGCTTCCATCTGCAATTTTCTATAATTCCAAAATAAGATTAAGTAGACAATTTTATTCAGAAGGGACTTAGGAAATTACTTTGGATAAAGTTGCTTAAAAGAAAAGAATGAAACAAATTAAATTAAGAAAACTATTCCATACTGCTTATTTTAAAGCATTTTAACTATAAGAGAAAACAAGTGAATATAAATCAAAATCTCATTCTTAGAGGAAATATTAAAATATTAAAACAGGAAATATTGATCGAGTTAAAATAATTAAAAGCAATGTGGTTTAGACCTATGCATTACATAATCTATTAATATACTTTTAAGTAGCCATTTTAGCCATAGTAGCCATATGGTCTTTTTAATATCCAGAAAAGTTCTCTTACATAAAACCAGTTGAGAAAACTTGAAATACGCACTTTTATTTAGTTACTAAAGGGAAAGGAATTTGGGCCTCCTCTATCAGAATTTATTTTAGAATATATGTGCCACTTGGAGATTTATCAAGTAAAGGTGTTTAAGATTTCACATCAACTACTCTGATAGAATAATGGAAGTCTATTAGAAGATATAAATTAATCATCTAAGTTTGAAAATTCTATCAAGTTTAAAATCTAATTCTTCTCTAGACCAATAAACTGCTGTTTTGAACAGCAGGCAATTCTTCGACTTTTCTCATGTTCTGATTACTTTGTAAAATGTATCAGATGACATAGCTCCTTAAAAACTTGGAAAGGAAAGAAATGGCAACACGGTTACTTCTCACAGTGTTTAAAATCAGTTCAAAGGGCGCTCTGATAAGATAATGGATTCCTACTTGAAAGTATCTCATAAAAAGTGGTCTTGAATTTGCTGAAATTAGTTTAAGATAATGTCTATGAAGCAAAGCCAGTTTGATTTATTCTGTAAAATTCCATTCAAATTGGAGGAAACATTTGCTAAAGAAAACATCTTAAAGGTATATATAAAAATAAATAATAAGTAGAAAATGGAAACAATAAATATGTAAATCAATAAAATATTTCTGATCATTTTATAAACTTTTGGAACAAGTATGAGAATATTGTATAATATTGTTTTAATCTGTATCAATAGATCCAGAATAATCTGGAGAATTCTAAAAGTATACTGATTATTCAGGTTTTCAAAATTACAGCTGTGTCTTTTTGCTCTTTTAAATTAATGTAGAAAGATAATCATCTTTATTTTCTATTTTGGATTAGATGGCCTTTATTTCTTTTTATTGCAATACCCCCATAAAATAAAGAACTTCAAGGAAAACATCTTCAAAAGAAAAATCTGAGGCTTGAACAGCAGATTTCCATCCCTAGCATTTCTTTATAGAATTTGCTAAACATTTATCAAATTTCTCATGGGTGCTCATAAGAAAAAGAAAATAATGCCATTTAGGGCAAAGGGGGAAGCATTTAGATAGGGTTGTTGATGTGTTTTCTCTCTACAAATGGAAAAGTGTAAAAGATAAAAGTTAGGCATAAAGCATTGACAGAAAGTAAAGTTTTCATCAGGAACTTCTCTCCACTTTTTTTTTTTTTTAAGTATGAGCTTTTTTGTGTGTGTGTGGTGAGGAAGATTGGCCCTGAGCTAAGGTCTGTTGCCAATCTTCCTCTCTTTTTTTTTCCCCCAAAGCCCCAGCACATAGTTGTGTATCCTAATTGTATATCCTTCTAGTTCTTCTATGTGGCATGCCACCAAAGCATGGCTTGATGAGTGATGTGTGGGTCCATGCCCAAGATTGCAACCAGTGAACCCTGGAGCCACTGAAGCTGAGTGTGCGAACTTAACCACTATACCACCATGCTGGCCCCTCTCTCTGCTTTTGAAAAAGTTGTTGTGTCCCTGTTAGCAAATACACTGTATGGAATGTGAAAGACTCATCAAAACTCAAGAACAGGATAAAGGAAGAGAAAACAAGATAGACTTCCACAAGAAGTGAGGAAAAAAATAAAGAGTACATTAAGAAAGACAAAGGATAAAAAAAGAGAAAGAAAAAATAAATACACAAAATAAATGAGAATGAGTCACTAAGAAACAGAAATTAGGTTACTTTCTAATATCTAAAATCTAGTACCTAAAATATCTAGTATTTAAAAAAGGGCATGGCAGAGAATTGAAAAAAAAAGCAATGAAAGAAATACAAGAAATACTAAGAGCAAAAGAGAGAAGCAATACATGATTTGGCAAAAAAAAAAAAAAATTATGAGAGTATACAATGTTTATAAGAGGGGAGAATATGTGTTTTTAAGACAATGAGAGCAGGGTTAATGAACAAAACTCCTGGGAGATGTGGTAGAATGTTGGGAAAATACATGTGAGAGAGAAAGAGCACAAAGGAGTAGATTAGACAGAGGCAGCCAAAGTACGGTCCATGGGTTGAATCTTGCCAGCAAGTTAAGACTGTAAAGCTTGTAAAAAAAAAAAAGCCCCAAAAATATCAAAAAAAGAAAAACAGGACTGGAGAAGGTGCACGCGACAGAGATGATACAGGACTTGCATAGCTTAATATATTACTTTCTGACTCTTTGGAGAAAATGCTTGTCAATCCCTGGACTGGCAGAGGAAGGAAATGGTGTTAAAAGTGGGTAAGAAATAAAGTGAGGTTTTCATGACATGATCGCAGTTTATGAGTAGTCAGATAATGATTACATATCTGTTTTCAAATGGTGTTTTTGCCTTGTTGGAGCACATTACACTGGCTCAGTTTTGCCTTTTTAAAAGGCAACAGAAAATGGCTAATATGTAGGACAGACAGTAGAAAGCAAACTTTCTGCTTGTGAACAAGACTGTGCTCAAAAACTTTCATTAGAGAAACACATATACTCATGGAATTGAGTATTTTTATAAATTCAGTAAACCCTAATTAAATTACCACTCCTCTCTATAACTCCCTGAGCTTTAGTAAGGAATTTCTTTGGCTAATATTCCTTCCTTTAGCTTTTAAATTTTAACTACAGAAATCTCCTATTTTATAATCCATTCCACCACAAAATCACCATTTTATGGGGCATTTAACTATTCTGAAGTATACAAATCTACATATAAAATCAACTCCTCAAACTCCCACATGAGCAAGTGTGTGATACAATCTCTAAAAGCAAAGAGTTAATTCTCTATAATCACATAACATTTCTCTTTATAAAGTTGGTTGTACTTGCTTTGTATAATCAATCACTTGTAAATTCTCTATATTTGTCACAAATGGTCCAACTTTGAAAATTAGCCTAAGAAATTTGGATCAGGGCAGTGCTGTGCTCATGTTTTAAAAAGCCCTGCTTTGTAATGTTTCCAAGTTCATTGTTTCCAACACGACTGATTTCAGGCCATCAACATGGCGGCAGTGAACGTGGCCTTGAAAAGAGATGTGCACAATCGCTCTTGCGAGTCCACAGGAACCAGCCCAGCACAGAACTGCTTTAGAGTCTTAAGATATTTTCAGTATTTATTTTCAAAATCAAATCCTGCTTCTAGAAGTAGTGGCCTGGTCTTCTTGTTTTTGGAAGAAGAGAGTGGTTTCTGTGGCGTCTATTTGCCCCACCATGATGCAGGCTGGAGGTTAACTACATTATATGGAGAAATCAGGTTAAAATGTGTAATAGTTTCCCGAAGAAATTTCAGTTTTCTGAGATACTAGATGGAGAGTTAAACTTCAAACACAAATAGCAACCTCACCACTGGCCTTTCAGACCCTGACAAATGTGGTCATTGCGCCTCGTTATCAATTCTTGTAAAGCTTCTCTTTGATCTGAATGAATATGCCCATCATAAATATGGATTTTGTGTGTTTCATAAATATTCAATATTAAATTGAATATTTCACAATACTTAAACTCAATTTCACACGTAGCAGGGGAACAACTTCAGAGTGACAAGAGGTTGAAATGAGTTTGTTATGTTTTCTTAAAATATAAAAATAGACTACAGGCACTACTTTACGGAAGAATATGTTACTGAAATTTAAACAGTTTAAATTGCCTGTGTTCAAACAAGAACACAAAATGATAATAACGAAGCTATCAGTATACATGTCAGATAGCTTTTTCGAAATCAAAATCATAGAAGAATAATAAACAAATCCTTACTTTTGGCAGTTGAGCACGTTGCTCTTTTAATCTTGAATGCATAAGATTTCTTGTGCAGAAACCACGTAATATGAAATTTCTATATTTAAATGAGTCATAAATGAAAACACTTGAAGCAATGGCTGATACACGTATAATAGTGATTTCAAATTATCTTAGTAAAAAAGGAAATCTTTTATCAATATCACATTTTGTGCACATCATAAACTTTTACATCCAATAGGAGAAATTAAAGGTGTAGATTATGTTCAGTGATGAAAAATATATTTAACAGAGGACGACTACAGTTATATGGAACGACAAAAGTACAAAGAAAACACTACATATTGCTGATATCCAAATAGCAATTCCACCACTTAGGAGTACATAGCATAATTCAAGTATACAAAGAAATAATACAAATTGGGCAACTATTATAAGGATGACCAATGTTCACCGCCATGCTGTGCGTCACAACTACGACGATGCTTTCAGGACAGAGGAAACTTATGGCATTTATCCGAGCTACTAAAACACGTCAGGTCTGACTGATTATCAGAACCAATGAAAAAATAAGTTGAGTCGTCCTGGGGGGGCACAGAACAATTAGACCAAAGGATTTTATATATTAATTTTGAAGTTCTCCCTATCATGCAAATATTTACAGTGATGTCAACAACTGCAGAATTATCATTCATTAATACTGATCCTAATGCTGCTTTTGGTGACATTGATGGTCTCTACTCATTATTATGCTTCTCCAAAGCTGTGGACTCTCCAAGAAGTCAAATTAGGAGATAAGTTACAATTATAAAATGGAGTAATACTCTAAAAATTGTTTTAAAGGAAAGTGGTTCAAACTCAAAAACTAAATTGAATGGATTGTAGAGCTGTGTAATTAAATTCACAAGTGTCCAGGGCATCACATTCTGGAAAAGCATCAAGAAGACAATACCCCAAAGACGTGATTCATTCATTTTATCAGGTTAAATATCTCAGTTGAGAAAATGACCACTGATTTCAACAATGTTAAAATTATTATAAGTGAGGATGTTTCGTCTTTCATATTACTTAGCTCTACTGACAAGCGTCAATGTTTGAAGCTTAATATTTTAAATCTTTTCCTTATTATTGAAAGTCTGCTGTATTCTTGTTAAAAGGAGCAAAAATGAACCAATGAATTTGATGATCAACAAACAGCTGACCAATTTAAAGGACAATCTCATCCAAAATCAGCTTCATGGAAACACCCAGAATAATGTCTGATGAAATATCTGGACACCTCATGGCCCAGTTAAGCTGACACATAATATTAACCATCACAAGTACTATCCTTTTTATATATTTCTAGATTCAATTTACTAAAATTTTGTTCAGAACTTTTATGTATATGTTCATTGGGAATTGGTCTGTTTTTGTTGGTTTTTGGTAACACGGTAATGCTGGCCTTATAAAATGAGTTGGGAATTATTTCCTCCTCTTATGGGTGGAATCAGTATTATTTTTGATTTAACTGTTAGGTAGAACTCACCAGTGAATCCAGCTGAGTCTGTATTTTTCTTTGAAAGTTTTTAAACTATGAATTTGATTTCTTTCATTCCTTTAAAGCCGTTCAATTTATCTGTTTTGCACATGCTTTGCTTGTGTATTTCAGGGAGTTTGTCCATTTTATGTAGGTAGTTAAATTTATTGGCAGAAAGTCTGTATTAGTCTTGGGTCTTCTGGAAGCAGACACTAAGACAGGATGAAACATGAAAGGCCGTATTAGGAGAAATGCCGGTAAAAGAAAATGTGGAAGGAACTGAAAGAGCTTGGTAGCTTCTGCTTCCTGCTCCTTAGAATTCAGCTGCTATGTAAAAAGTGTCTATCATGAAACAGTCATGCCTTGAGAAGCCCAAGCCACATGGAGAGTCCTGTAGAATGAGATGTCACAAGGATAAAGAGAGAAGCCAAGGGGCCAAGGCACCAGACATGTGATTGATGCCGACGCAAAAGCGGGTCCTCCAGCCCTGGACACTCCATGAAACTCCACGGACACACCACGAAAATGAGAGTAGAGCTGTTGAGCTGAGCCCTTGCTGAATTCCTTACCTACACAATTGTAGCCAAAGAAAATTGTTCTTTTGGAATAGCTAGTTAAGCAGCAATAGATAACTGAAATAGGGGAAGCTGAAGAATGAGAGAAATTTCCAATCCATCTATCTAGAAGCCAAGCACATCTAGCTTTCAAAATTGGCCTGTAAAGGGGAAAGCTGGCAGAGAATTCTACAAGAAGCTCTTTCCTCTTGGGAACCATGCTAAGTATCTGACAACGGACCTGGCATCATATCTGGCCACCAGAGCTACCCATAAGAAAAAAGAGCTGGACACAAGCACAGGAGAATAAGGACAAGTACTTTTGTGTCTGTCTGGCATCAGATCTAACCATGACGACTTTCAGAAAGTAATGGCTGTAGGTTTATTTTTGCCCCTCAAATTTTGCACAAGTTTCTCTTTTGGCCTATTCCAACATGGAACCGTACACGGAAGGGGCTACTGGGAAACATTGTTCCCAAAGTTAACAAGTTAATAATGGTAAGACTCAGCAGACATATAAGTTGAGAACGTGAAATATCTGGTTGGGATTTTGGTTGGAATTACATTAAATCTAAAGATACATTTGGGGAGACTTGCTATTTTTATTATTTTAAATCTTCTTGTCCATGAACATGGTAATAGACTTTTTTTTTGGACTGCTCTGTACTCATAGTGTCAATTACATCTAAGGATTCTACTGTTTCTTCATTTCAAAAATTTGAAACAAATTTTTTTTTAATTTTGAAGTCTAGCCTCCTGACCATTCCCTCTATTATCTTTTTCTGGAGTTTCTCTTGGTGCATCTTGGAAACTCTAAATTTATTCTCTATGCTTTTTCAATTGTTCAATAAGTCTTCTTTATTTTATTGACAATTTAAAATGGACGTTTTTATGTTGATATGTATTTGTTTCACACATATCTTTGTTCACTTACAACACAGATTTTTCATTCATTGAGTATCCTAAATGTACTTACTTGAAAGTCTATATCAAATTGTTCCCAGAAAAACAACTTCATCTCTAGTGAATTCATGTTTTGTTTCTTCATTTTGTTGGCTGCCATTTTCTAGAATAGATTTTCTTTGGCTTTCAAGATTACTTTGAGCCAGAGGTTTTAGGAAGGGCTCTCTCCCCTTTTTTGGGGTTCTCCTTGACTTCCTGTTTGCCTCCAGCTCTATGGTGATGTAGTAAATCAAGTGAGTTCATTGTAGGGAGATTGTTTCTTGTCATCCCAGTTCCCTAAGCCCAAAGCATCCTATTAAAATGTGTGTCCAGCCAACAGACACCTTCCTTTTCTCTCAGCCTCCTCTCAGAGGTAGAAGAGCACTTTCCAGAGCCTGACTTCTGGCAGCGGGCTTGTCTCTTGTCCCTCCCTTCCACAGAATTCTTGTAAGGAACACTAACTACAGGAGATTTGTTCTCAACCACTGCTATCTGCTTCAGATCTTGGAGCACAGCAAGCCTGTAGACTCATGCCAGCTCCTATTTCTGTGTATCTTTTTGAAGATCTCAAAATGTGTCCTTCCCTTAAATATCTAATGTTTTCAGTTATTCTGCTATATTGTTTCTTAGGCTTCAACTTAGAGTTGCAAATATTTTGCTTCAAATTTGTTTATGTGTTCACTAATTATCACGCAAAGAGGAGATTTATCTATACCAGTGTTTGCCAAGAAGCAGAATGTGTGGTCTCCATTGACACTATTCTCGCTATTTAAATATAAATCTGTATTCATACCACCACTGTCTACTAAGCTTTTACCTAGCATGAATCCATTTGGCTGAAATGGTCTCTGACATAAGTATTTACAAAACTACAATCTTCAGAATGCATTGTTGACATCACTTTTTCTATCCCACTGCCACCAACAAGACTTTACTTTTCAGAGTGATACCTTCTATTATGTTATAGTCACCGTTTTTCTCCTAACATCTAATCCTTATTTCTGGCACAGACGATTCCTGGAACAAGCTGCCTCCACAGATGAAGAAAGAGGTTTTGGTGAGAAGACAGGAGAAATACTCTGGTTTACTCACAACACAGCAGTTATATAATTATGGCATACTGTCCAATTTTCTAACGCAAAGGAAAGGTCAAGGGGGAGATTAGAATGGGTGTGGTTCACTCTTATGTTTTACACTCACTTCCATTATTCTTAATTAATTGAGTGATCCATTACCCGTTGAGTTAATTGAAATTCCTCCAAGATTCTGGCAATTGGTTAATTTACAATCCTAGTTTGTGGCATTGTTTGGCAAGTGAGGAGGGTTCTTCACAAATATCTTAAGAATAATTTGGGATAGAATATGTCAGTCACTTCCAGTCATTTTAAGATGAAAGTGCCCACATATAAAGCAGTGATGGACAAGGCCTGATGCACAGTGATTCATGGTGTGGACAAGGTATTCTTAGGAGGACTTGTGTGTAAAGCACTATAAGGAGCAGGAAACCAATTGCCTTGATGAGAAAGAAGGCTTCACTGAGCACCACTATACGCATTCTTGTTTTTCTGCTTCTCTGAGACTCTTTGATTCTTTTCTTCCTTAATTGAATTTCTATTTACTTCAATAGGTTCTTCTGACATCTGGTTACATATACTCCTTTGTGGATACTGGAAAAAAATTACATCCACGCTACAAAAATTTCAGCTTTGTATATTTTTTATGCTTTGGTCTTCCATAGAAGTTTGGCTTAACTGCTCAATTTTTCTCATTAATTTAATCAATATGTTTTATGTTACCTTAATGAAAGCCTGGGATGAATTGATGATGTCTATAAGACTGTCAATGTGGCTCAGTAAGTGTACATTTTGAGCTTATTTGTTGCCTTCCTTCTCTCTGATCTTCCAATTAAACTTGAAATTTTGTATTCTGCCCTAGAATCCAACTGCCTCCTTTAATATATGGTTTTCAAATTTTATGTCCACTCCTGACATAAGTGCAAAGCAAGCAATTCACCATATTTCATAAAGAGTGATAACTTGAGGCTCTCCAAGTGCCGTCTTTGTTTTGGCATGGACTCAGACAAGGGTCTACAGGGGCTGAAGCATCAAACACTTTCTGCAAATCTGCTGTCTTTTATGTCACTTAAGAAAGTGGCTTCCAATTTTTTTTAACTTAATTTCTTTCACTATCTTTGTCCCATGTGAAGTTTTTGTTCACTTAAAATCTGTAAAGGAGAATTCAGCATTAGCATTAATGCTGATGACATGATTGTCACACAGTCTAGCCAAGGTTGTAACTTGACTAGCAAACTGAACCTGTAAGACAGAGAGGAAGCGTACCAGTCTTCCTGGCTATATTCTTTCTTTGCACTTTCACTTCTCTTTAGAAAATTCTTTCTAAGTCCCTTGAAGCCCTACTGCCTAGGACGCCATCTTACACAGAGCCAGGAAAGTTGGTTTTTAGTGATAGTAGAGTTTTTTTTTTAATTGAAGTAATTAAAAAGATTTTTCCTTAAAGTATTTTACATATCTTTGAACTCAGGGGAAAAGTAAAACAGTTTAAGGTGTGATGTGTTTCTGGTGAGTAAAAATAGATCCAAATGGCTGTGTAGGAGAGGGCAGAGAAAGAATGTGGAATATAGGAGTGGGAATAAAATACTATAGTGTCTGTTCCATATCTATATAATGAGGTACCTTGAGTGCTGACTGGATTTTTGGAAAAATGTAGTACTCACTAACCCCAAGTAAATGGATATCGATCTTTTATTATTTCTTGTTTTAATTCCTACGTCATTTCCCAACTCTGCCAAGAATTAGGAGTTAAGCTCATTTTTGATGTGGGCTCAGTGAGTCAAGGAGTCGAAAGAAAGATTTCTTGGACTCTCAAGGTCTGGGAATAGTGCTCCTTTCTTTAGAGAATAGCGTAGGGACAGGACGGACGGGCAGTAAGAGTTGCAACGTGTTGAGGGTTATAGCTAAATTTATAAGGCATAGGTATGTGAGTTATTTCTTTACAAGACAAAGGAAAGATTATGAAAAAATCATTAAAATGGTATCAGTGCAGGCAGGGTCTGGTTATTGAGTGGTCCTATAACTTCAGATAAGAATCAGATCGGATTGAGTCAGGACATCCTATGCGTCCCAGAGGATGACATAGATCTGTATGTAGGGCAGGTCAGCTTGGGCTTCTCTTCCTGGGGCAGCCTTGATCCTCATCAATTTTGAGCGTTTCAAACTTGCAAATGCTTTAGTGACTTGTATTCCTTCCTAGGAATGCTATTGAGGAACGGCGGATTGTGGAGACAGACGCCTCTTCTCCCCTTGTCTTCATGGCTTAAAATTCCCTTTGCCCATATTACCTACTCCCCGCCTTTCCTCCACCTGTAACCATCTGCATCTAGAGGCCCTAGCCCGGCCTCTTTGCTCCAGTTGGTGGACGGAAGGTGGGGCGGGGCAGAGGGCAGGGGGCGGGGCAGAGGGCAGGGGGCGGGCCCTCTTCTGCCCACTTGAGAGCCGTTTTCTCCACTTACCCACACCCTACTGCCCCAAAGGCTCAGAGGCAGCACCGCTCATCCGGATTGGATTTCTGTGTTTCCTCCACCTTCCCTCAGCTCTATGGAATTATTTTAAAATCACCAAACAGACAGAGAAGGCACCTCGAATCTAGTTTTTCTACTGAACTATAAAGAAAATATATTCAGAATATCCATGATCCATCGTTATAACCTGCACTGCCTCAGTCTTTTCTAAAGGCTTTATGAGGAGGGAGAGGGAAGGAGAAAGAGAAAGTCAGAGAAAGAGAAGAGAGGGAGAGAATCTTTTTTATCTATTTATCTTTCCATGGCAGTAGTAGTAGGTAAAATCTTTATGCATCCTCAAGTGAACTATTGCACTTGCTTCAGTGTCTAGAATGTAGAGAAATCTATGAGACTGTCCATGCCATAATAAGCCAAGCACAGAAGGAATTGATAGGTCCCTAGGTCTGATATTCGAGGCCTTTAGAAGCTGAAGGAGGGGAAGAAGAGAGAGAGAGAGAGAGAGTAGACAGTCAAGTGAAAGGATCTCTCTAATTTATGAAGCAAAAGGTCAAATTTCCCAATGATTCAGTCTCTCTGAGCTGATGGTTGCCAGATAAAATAAAGCATACTAACTTAAACCTGAATTTTAGGTAAAGAGCAAATTTTTTTTCTGATTCTAAGTGTCTCAAATATTTCTTGGAACATAGCTACACCAAAAATTTATGTGTTGTTTTTCTGCAATTCAAGTTTAACTGGGCATCCTGTTTTTTATTTGCTAAATCTGTCACCTCTATTCTAAGACTCCACCTCTGTTGGAGTCACTGCCTTAGCTAGGTCCCATCCATAAGGCTTAGTATTTTTAGGTGGTTTTATATGTTGGATCCTGTCCTTCCAGTTTCTGTCCCACTAAAAGCCTTACAAAGACACAGAGTGGTATACTATTACATATATATTCTAGTCTTAGGTGGTTTTTGTTTCCTGTATATGTCTTCTTTCTACTTCTTTGTCCCTTTCTCCCTTTAAAATATATTATCTCAGGTTATAAAGAAGGTACAGGAGATTGAGGTAGTCCAAATCTTGGCTTCTGAAACCCAGACGGGCTCAAGGATTAATAAACAATTCTTTTGAAGTCATACAGATACAAAAAAGAAGTTGCCTCATTTGAGTGGCTAGAGAAAAGGGTCACAGGGAAAGAAGACATTTTTATGCTGGTGGCCCAGGAGGTGTTGAAACACCTGCCCATACTATATCAGCAAATAGCAGATAAGAATCTTAAGTCACATGCAAAAGTGTGACTTTTTGGTGTAACTCAATTTAACTTTAGAGTCCCCATTCCAGTGGATTAGTTAAAATATAAGCTCATCTAATTCAGGATAATTAATATTCACTCATTTCAGGGTACTGGATTTAATCTATGGTTAGGGGTCACATATAGTGTATCAGCTCTGTAGTGGCAGAATGAATGGAAACTAGTCCTATGTCATCATTATTTATTGCTGTTGGCCTCTACAGAGATACTCCAGGTCCTCATAGATCCCTGGTATGCCCATCTCCCTCTGATACAAGGCTGCCCATTCTCAGCATCTGTTTGCAGACTCTGAGACCTCCTGGGAGAAGGCCCTTTTCTTTTCAATGCTATGCTGAAGTGCATAGCGATCCTGAGGCTGGATCGAACTCTTTGACTCAGATAGTGTCCAGGAATTTCTGGTCTATTCTTCCAAACCACATTGGGGCAGGCTTCTCTAAGAAGTTCACTGCCTTCCCAGGTTCCTCTCCCAGAAGCAAGGCAGGGGTATTGTCTGTCCTTATCTGAGGGTTCCACAATGTGCGCCAGGTTCTGCCTCATGGGGGCGTGGATGAGGTGCAACATACCCTCAGGGACCCACCATCACTTAGCAAGCTCAATTCCAGGATTCATTTTGAGCCCCAGGACACATTTGGCAATGTCTGGAGATACTTTTGGCTGTTGAAACTGGACAAATGTTATTGGTTTCTAGCGCATAGATGGCAGGGATGCTTCTAAACATCCCATGATGCACAGGACAACCCCCTACAACACTGAGTTATCCATTCCAAAATTGCAATAGTGCTGAGATTGAGAAACTCTACTTTGAAACTGTGTGAAATGATCACATAACATTGATGAGTTTCTTCTTGACCCCCTTAATACATCACTGATTGTTGAAGTTTACAATGGTGAGCCTCAAGTGTGAGACACGATTATATGGACCAGATATGTGCTACCCTTCCCACTCAGAATCGAAAGGAAATAAATCCTTCTTCAAAGCATTTTATAAGTGCCATTTTGGTTCCAATCGAAGTTCACAAGTGCTCCACAGGCTAGTGCTGTTATTTTATAAGGTAAAGAAGGTTATTACTGAAATGAAAGTAAGAAAATATGACAGGCAGGAGAAACTTATTTTAATGGATGTGAGCTCACTGATGTTTGCTTTTAATGTATGGCACTGATGAGGAGATTTCTACTAACATCGCAGTAATGATAGCATTAGGAGCCTGCCTCCACCTCCTTACTTTAAATTAAAGTAATTGAAGTGTACAAAGCAGACGGAAGGACTCTGATGCTGCATTTCAGTGATAACCAGTCATCTCACAGACCTTTCCCCTAAATGTAATATCAATCCTTCAGCTTTTAAGAAATTAAAGTGCCAAAAAAATGGAAAGAAACTTTACCTTGAAGAAATCCTAATGAGAATTTCCTAATAAGATCTGTTACTCAACATACATGTCCTCATGATAAACATAAATTTTCCTTGCACCTTCAAGATTTTATTATTTTGCTGAATAACATTTAAATATTTTAGACTTTGTTACGTTCCCTTCATAGCCGTTTATACTAATAAGAGTTGCTGTTTATATTAGGGAGAGTAATAAAGATGCATTGTTTCTACAAAATAATTTTAATTTTTTCATATCTATAAATAAATGATAAACATTTACTCCTTTTAAAAATCTCTTTGAAAGAAACATATATTTTTCTCTCAAAAATGCATTAATGTGGGGCCAGCCCGGTGGCATAATGGTTAAGTTCACACGCTCCACTTCAGCAGCCCGGGGTTTGCAGGTTTGGATCCTGGGTGTGGACCTGGCACTGCTCATCAAGCCATGTTGTGGCTACATCCCACATAAAATAGAGGAAGATTGGCAGAGATGTTAGCTCGGTGACAATCTTCCTCAAACAAAAAGAGGAAGATTGGAAACGTTAGCTCAGGGCCAATCTTCCTCACACACTCACACAAAATGCATTAATGCAATTTATCGGACTCAGTTGTAAGTTTCTGAGCATTGGTTCTTTGGGCAAAACATTTAGCTTCATCATGGCTCAGTTTCCTTATTGGCTGAATAAAAGTAATGGCAATTGACTATCTCCCAGGGAGATTTCAAAGAGCGCTAAAACATTTTAAAGGGATTTAACAGCACAGATTGTCATATAGCTTATTATTTAGCAATATGAGAGCTAAGATGTAAATTAGAATTGTGTGAGCACTGAGTTAACTCAACATAAACTCCTGATTGTGAGGTGCAAAGATAAGGTGCACTAACTTCAGTAAATTCAGTAAAAATTGTATGTAGCTTCAAAGGAATGCTTTTATTAGTCACTTCTCAAACCAGATTGTCATATCTAAGCTTCTCCTACATAGAAATTCTAGAACTCCCACTGATCCTCTAGCAACATAATTATCTTATCTGTTGAAGGGACAGAAAGAAGTTGTGTGTTGCTAGTGTCTTCTTTGCAAACTGGCTGGTTGGCCAAGCTATTTCAAGCCCCCTGACCAGTACGTGTCACTTCCCCCCAGGACAGCGAAATGGCACATAGCATCACCTTCAGGCCTCTGTTGGAGAAAGAGTGAGGAAGCTTATGCAGATTCTCCAGCTAAGGTCTAACCTTGCACTCTACTTCATTACTTTTGCTAATGAGGGCTTAAGGCAGCTTGATCTTTGTCATTCCCGCATCCTAGCCTACTCTGTCCCAACAAGAACAGTAAGAGAGACCCAAGTTCATTACAGAGGGAAATGATTTGAGGGAAAATGATGTTGTTATTTGCTGAGGTCAAAGTAATTACAGAAATTCACGATGAGAGAACGAATCATTTTTGTTCTTACTTGGCTGAAGGACAAAGCTTATGACTATTGTTTAAAATTCTGTTGTATCCAATACATACAGCAATCTGTTTGCTACAAAAGTGTTCATTCTTCAGTTGATGGCCCATATGGTTACAGACCCCGATGAAAATAAGGGGCTAAACTGGGAATCATATACTTTATCTTACTATGCATTATGCTGCTCGTTAGGTATTCCTATGGGTTGTCTAAAAATATAAACACTCTTACAGATAAAATGGTTCCAATCCTGATGAAGCCATTCACCCCGGGTTCAATGTGAAACACTGTACTGCATGTGGGAAAAATCCCAAGAACTCGGGAAAGAAAAAGAGCTTTATAATAAAAATACTGTTTTTGAGGCCAGAATAGTCACGTTAATTATGCAACCAGTGCTACTTTGCTTAAATTACCTCAGCTTCTGCATTTGAAGAGCCTTATTAAATAGTTATGTCCTTGTATATTTAAAGAAAGAGAGTTTTATTCATTTGATTGAACTATTTTTATTGAGTAGGCTTGCAGTATAATAATCTGATGTATTTTGTTTCTCCTCTCGCATGCTTCTTCTCCACCTCCCCAGCAAGGTACACACAAAGAAAACGAATATTACTTCAGCCACACAATCTTGCCAAGCAAAGTAAACGCATGAAATTTCCAGAGGGTTAAAAAAAAAAATAATGTAGAGAGGGGAATCAATATAAAATTGCCAACTGCTCCCTAACAAAAGTTCCTCATAAGCACTTCAGCCTTCCTGTATCTGTTTAAAGCAATTCCGAATACCATCCAAATACTTTCCTCCGGCAGGATGAATTCATTTTTGCTGACAAAGTAAAAGTCTCCACTCATCTCCAATTCTCATCAAGTAAGCAAGTTACCCCTTTCAGAGGAAGAAACTGAAGTTACTGTTCATTCTCCTTCGCTCCTTTGGTGGCGTTAAGAAAACTAATTAGCTGCTCGCCTTGGAACAAGTTCTTTCCGTGAGAGAAGGTGCCTTCACATCCCTGTAAAGACAGTCACTCTAACACACATTACTCGTATTCAAAGCAAAGAATGTTAGAACCATATGCAAAACTCAGCTAACATTTGGCTTTTTACGAGCCACTTTTTATTTATTTTTTTGCTGAGAAAGATTCACCACGAGCTAACATACGTGCCAATCTTTCTCTGTTTTTCAGTATGTGGGCCACCAGCGCAGCATGGATGCTAACAGAGTGGTGGAGGTCTGTGCCCAGAATCGAATCCAGGCCACTGAAGCAGCATGCACCGAACTTAGCCATTAGGCTACCAGGACTGGCCCACAAGCCACTTTCTCTTGTGGATATTTTGAAGCCTATTTATTACAATGTCACCAGTTCCTTTGATGAGCCTCTCAAGATGTGAGTGTGAAATATTCCTTGGCCTTTGGAGCAGAAAGGAACTAATTAAAATGGGAGAGGAAGATGCAAGGTCCTCCTTGGACCTTCCTTGGTATGTTCTGACAAAACAGATGGGGGACTTATGTTAAAGTTTGATGCTTCCTACAGAGAGGCCAACTATCTAGCCTTCACTATTCCATACTAGGACACAGCAACATGAGGCTAATGAAACTCAAAGCAATGTGACCTCTTTCTATTGAACATTAACAATAGGATTATGTCAAAAACAATATTAGCCTTAGGAGTAAATATTAAGGAATTGCGTAAGAGGTGATGAAATGAGTTCTGGGCATTTATCTCTAGTGATTAAAGAAATGTCCTGAGGCAATTCAACAGTCTCCTTTTGATAAGCTACTCAAGAGACAAAGGAGTAATTTCCTTTTTAAAAAAGAAAATCATAAATGAGTAAGAGTTAAATTTTAGCTTGATGTTCTACTGGACACTGACAGATTTAGACAATGCCAACATTGCAGAATATAAAAAATAGCTAATACTTAAGTACAAAATACGTTAGTTAATTGTTTTTCAGCAAAATGCTTTCAAGTTGTTTTGAATGCTTAAAGTGCTAATTTTAAAATCAATTTATTTAGCACTTTTTGAATATATTTATGCACACTAACTCGACGTTAGGATGAAGGCTAGAAGCATGAGTGTCATCAGAGATGCAATGGACTGAGCTGCTGGTTCAGAAGAAAAACTGTGACAGAAAATGAAGTTAACAAACTTGGCTATTCTAGAATATTTTCTGTAAAAATTCTCAAAAAAAACCATTATTAAGGAATCTGTTTTAGGTTATATAACCTACTTCCATATCTTTTGTCCTATTTTCAGTGTATCCATCGGAGAG
Source organism: Equus przewalskii (assembly GCF_037783145.1). Classification (NCBI taxonomy): domain Eukaryota; kingdom Metazoa; phylum Chordata; class Mammalia; order Perissodactyla; family Equidae; genus Equus; species Equus przewalskii. The sequence continues at coordinate 26,916,130 of NC_091857.1, read as the reverse complement.
ATAGATTTTAGTGGAATTACTCCATCTTGGCCAATATCTTAAGCCTCAATCCATTTTTAAAAAGACGTGGCAAATTTCAGAAGTGTTTGGGAGCACACAGAGATCTTATGGGATCAAAAATTAGATACAGTTTTCTGTTCCAATCACGTGGTACAGAACACTGGGATATTAACCAATTATGATTTAAACCATTGAGACAATCCAAAGCTTCTTTTTCTTATTTAAGGGACAAAAAATGATTCAATACCTAATCACTTTTTCCATCTGCATTTGCTCAGATGTGACTTAAAGGGTGATGGCCTTCTGTTCATGTGAAAATAAAAGTTCAGTTTTTGAAGTTCATCGGGAACACGACTTTCTTCCTATATGTCTGGTACTTAAAGTGCATGGCTTTCTCTTCAGTCAACAATTGAGAATATCTGTACTAAAAGCCCTTCTCAGAATATTCAGTTATTAATAAATTACGATCTAGATTTTCTCAAAGTTTCACTTAGGAAATGAGATATTCAAGAGTTTGTCTAATGGTTGTGTGAACCATGCCTTCTCCTAGATCCTGTAAACTTGATTAATGAATTAAAGTAGATAAATAGAACACAAAGTGTCCCCAAGCCAGATTGTGTCAACTGCTGCAAAAGTGCTTTGTACTCTGTATAAAGATGTTTGGTACATGCATTATTTATTTGCACAGTATTTGTGTCTTTGCAAAAACTAGGATTGAAAACATTAGCCATTGTGTTGTCGAAGGTCTCTTACATAACCACCACCTTCTTTACCTTGGTTAGTTTCTTGGGAAAAAAACTGTAGCTCAGTAAATGAATTTCCATGATTTCTGTTGTTAAACAAACAAAGCAATGTCAACCAAAATGCCCTCTTCTAACCTCATTTCCAAAAGAATTATAAGCATTTTAGTGCCCGATTGTTGAAATCTACTCATGCCAAGCATCTGTTCCTTTTAACATGACCTCTATTCTGCTTTTGTTTTTGAAATCAATTTGTTAAGGAATAATTTAAATATAATAAAATTTACTCATTTCAAGTGTACATTTTGATATTTTCTGACAAATATGTACAACCATATGATCACAGCCAAGATAGAGCACATCAACACTACCTCAAAAATTTGCTTCACTCACCTTTACTTTCAAGTGTCCCACCCAAGTGGTAAACATCAATCTGTTTCCTGTCGCTGTAATTTACTTTTGCCCTTTCTAGAATTTCATATACATGGAAATACGCAGAACGTTTCTTTGTGTCTGGCTTTTTTTGCTTAGAATCTTATTTTTGAAATTTCATCCATATTACTTTTATGTTTTTCAAATGAAATGTCTGTGGTTATTCTTAAATGTAGTCCCCTGTAGGTCATGAGTCTTTTTTCTTTGGCTGGCTTTTGTAATTTTTTCTTTATTACTGGTTTTCAGAAATTTGGTATGATATGCCTTGGTGTGGTTTTCTTTGTCTTTATCCTATTTGGGTTCATTGATCTTGGTTCTGTGAGTTTATAGGTTAAAAAAAAAAAAAAGAGGAAACTCATGGTAATTATTTCTTTAAGTATTTTTTTAATTGTAGCCGTGGGAGTCCTATTTTCTGTATGTCATTATCCCACAGAACACACTGCTAAAGCTCTATTAAACATTTTTAAGTCTTTTTTCCTCTCTGTACTTCAGTTTTGCTAGTTTTTATTGTTACGGTTGATATTGACTGACTTTGCTTATGGTCACTTTCTTCTCTAATATGCTGTTAATCCCATCCAGAAAAATTTTAATTTCCAATATTATAACTTTCTCCTCTAGAAATTTAATTTGATCCTCCTCCTCACTTTTAAAACAATTTTTTGTTCTTCATTGTGTTCGTGCCTTTCTTTAAATTATTCTGGCAGTTTGCCTGTTCTTACTTCATCATCTGTCATTTCTAATAGTCTCATCATCTCTGTCATTTCTAGAAGTGTTTCAATTGACTAATTTTTCTCCTGGCTATGAGATACATTTTTCTGTATCTGGAAATTTTTATTCAATTCTGAGCATTATATATGTTAAGTTGTTGAGTGTCTGGATTTTGTTTTCTTCTTTCAAAGAAGGTTGAATTTTCTTTTGGCTCAGTTAAATTACTTGAAGTTCATCTTGATCTTTTTAAAACTTGTTTTTAAGCTTTGTTAGGGTAGACCTAAAATATTCTTTACTCTGGGGCTAGGTGTTACTACCAAAGTGTTATGTTTCTAGGACCTCTACTAAATAACCTTGGTGTTCATCAAGGTCACCCCATTCTGGCTGGTCAGAACTCACACATCACTCAGTCCTATGTAAACTCTGGGGTTTATTCCACTTGCAATCTTTGGTATTTTTGCAATATTTGCAAAAATTGCAATATTTGTAACCTTTGTCTGGTATCATAAAGTTTCACTCTACACATATATGAATTAATATTCAGTGACAGACTCAAAGAGATCCTCATGCAGATTTCTGGATTGCTATTTCTATGCAACTTCCTCCGCTCTGCTACTCTGCCTGACGGATCCCAGCAGCATCAGCACCTACACACTAATTTCTGTCTTCTTGTCTCAGAATCCATGTTTTGTTTGGGTTTTCCTCTTTGCTCTGTGAACCAAAACATGCTTCCAGGTAGAAAGTCAGGGTGACGGTAGGTTTCACCTAATTTGTTACTCTTTTCTCAGGGATCACATTCCTGTGCTGCTTGTTGATGAGTATCTGAAAGCAATTGTTTTATATATTTTGTCCAGTTTTCTAGTTGTTTTTCAGCAGGAGGGCAAGTCAACTACCAGTCCTTCAGTCATGGCAGAAGTGGAAGTCAGCAGTCTGTTTTATTATTGTAAGTTCTTTATACTATGTGTAATAATGTAAGCCATGACATATCATTTTGCAATACACATGTATACAGTCTATATACATCCATAAAAAATATTCTTAGGAAATGGAAAAACATGTTTTTTGACCCAGAGAAGTAAGAGCTAACAAGTCTTTTCATTATTCCTGGAATTTCATAAGTTATTTGCTGACTATTTGTGTTTTAATTCCCTGAAGACTCCAGCAGTGGACATAAAAAGAGATTAAAGTTTGACAAAGCACAACTTCTAATCTTTCAGATGAGAAGATCTTAAAGGTGTCTTCCCTGTAAACTTTGGAGTCTGCCTCCCTTGGAGCTCTTAAGAAGGAAATAGACATCAAATGCTTTAGATACATATTTATGTAAAAAACGGGGCATTTTCCAGTGTTTTGATTCTTTAACTGTAAAATATTCAACAAATTTTGAACTTTCTTTGTGATTTTATTGCCACAAAAGTGGTAAAACATTATTATCACCAAACTTAATAAGAAAAGGCATCTATCTAAATAAAAGCCACAAACAGTATTTTGATTATATGCCTAAGACAATTAAAATTTGTTTTTTGTAAAATAATTTATTGTCTATACTGAGCAGTCATGACCTTCGTCATATTTCTGAATGAGGCAGGTATGGCCTAAATGCAGGAGGACTAAGAAGACAGAGAGAGACCTAAATCTGGAAGCAGGTATTGCTGCCAAATAAAACATAAGGGTCATTTCTACATATACAGTCTTAAGTGGTATGGTTTAAAAAGCACCATAAATAGGCACACGTTCTTTTTTAATGCATTTCTTTACCACATTATTTCAGCTACATACAGCATCCTACATAAATAATCTATAGTTAACATCACCCCGTCTGACAGAACAACTCTGGCTCATCACAGCAAGAGGGAGGTAGATTTGATGACATCTTCCATGGAATTCCCAGAAGAAATTTCATTTTTACAGATATTTTACATGACATTTAAGATGCCTACTCAGACCTCTAATATTCTTAATAAAAATCCAGTTGCACATACATCATTGGGATGCCTGTGAGGTTTGTACAACTGGCTTCTCTTTTGTCATTCAGAAATCAGCTTGACTCTGACTGCTCCAGAAAGAGATTTTTCAAACTGCCAAACTGAAATAGTCGTTCTCTATAACATCTCTTCATTTTAACCTTCTACATGGAACTTGTCATTATCCAATATTTTTCTTGTTTGTTTACTTACTCATTTACTTACGGACAGTCATCAGTCCTCAGTTTCCACCCCATACTCAAATCAAATGTTAAGTTCCTGAAGCCAAGATCTTGTTCTGTTGTTCACTTATATATCCCTGGCTTCTAGAATAGCCTCTGCTAAGAAGAAAGGACTCAATAACTATTTGCTAAATTGTGAAATGGATAAAAGGTGGTTGTCTGGGAGTTAATAGAGAAAATGAGTTCCATCACACAGACAATGCATCAAGAGACCCTGAACAATGACAGTCATCGTTATTTTTCTTTTGTACGGTCACTACTACATTTCTATTACTTTTTTCAATTGTCATTTTATGATTGCATGTGAAAATTAACCTTAGCAATCAATTAAAGTTGTTCTCACAAGTTATTATAATATTTAACTTTATAGTTTGGCTAATTAGTATGATGGGGGTGGGGAAGACTGAGTTGTAGGTCTTAGAAATAAGCTCATTTGGCCAATAAGGAAACAGTACTTAGGTGATACGGGTTCAGAAAATAAACTGTAGCACCATAAAGCATGTGCTGTTATGTTGTTCCGATACAAAGTAAGGAGCAAATGGAGAACATCAAGAGTATCAACACGTCCCGAGAGGCAGGCAGTGCGAAAACATCAAGGACGTTTCTCTGTATGCCACTTGGTCCTCTGCAGAAGGTCAAGATGAGGACAAGACAAGACAAAGTCTTGGAGGTAGATAAAGGAAGAAGAGGGGATCACATTTCTCAGAGCTGAGACAACTAAGTATTTCACCTTAAGTTGCAAGCCCTTAGCATCCTCTCCCCCAAAGTTGAGCTAGGACTAACATGAGATGTTTTAAGAATGGAATCAACTAATGGCTTTATACTTACTAGCTAGATAATTTTGAGCCATGACTTTAGTTTTCCAAACTCTAGTTTCCTCATTCCTAAAATGGGATAACATCTACTTCATTAGATTGTTGGGAGAATTAAGGATAATCTATGTAAAGGACTCAGCCCAAAGCCCGTTGCTTAATGACTACTACCTGAAGTGCTACTTTTATGATTATTACCCCTCTTTCAGGCTGTAGTCAGCCTCAAGGAGGGAAGCTGGCCTGGGGAAAACCATTATGTCATGCTTGGCAGCAGTGGGGAGTTCAGGCCGCAGAGAACTGGGCCTCCTCTGACATTCTTTGGGCTGCACACTCATTTAAGGACCCTAGAATGATTTTGGCTAAGACCCTCACGCTCCGTGGGGAGAATATCCAATGGAGTGAGCTCACACATTAGAGACATTTCATCTTCCGACTATTGCTCTCTGTGGAAGTTACAGAAGAGATATAATGGAAGATCAAAATGTAAACTCTATTCATTAAAATAATCTGACATCGGGGCCAGCCCCGTGCTGTAGTGGTTAAGTTTGCGTACTCCACTTCAGTGCCCGGGGGTTTGCAGGTTTCGATCCTGGGTGCGGACTTAGCACCGCTCAACAACCTATGCTTTGGCAGCATCCCACATAAAACAGAGGAGGATTGACAGAGATGTTAGCTCAGCGATAATCTTCCTCAAGCAAAAAGAGGAGGATTGGCAACAGATATTAGCTCAGGGCCAATCTTCCTCACAAAAAGATAAAATAAAATAATTTGGCATAGAATTGTATCTCTATAGGTTCATTTAAAGCCAAGATTTTCAGGCATTCGCAGACCTTGGAAAGAAATCTTTCACCTACTAAGAGACATCATATGGATATTGAGCTATTTTGGTTTAGCACCAAGTTTCACTATTCTTGAATGTTGGATATAAACAATGATACTTTTTCAAAATATTTCATGGCATTATGTCTTTTTCAGTGGCTACTACTAATGTCATTAAAAGGTAGCTCTATTTCATGAAAAAATAACTTTACAAATAGAGATGATTGAATTCCGGTCAAAAGTATTTTTTTAAACAATGAGGTACTGCTCAATATTTTCCTCCAGGGAATTTGTGAAAGCATAATTCCATACTGTGATCCAAAAAATAATCTCAAGCTTATTGTGAATGTTCTGAGCATCACAATTTTTCATAAGTAGGAAAGAGCAACAATTAACTCATTTTAAATAATTCTATAATTTAAAGGAGAAAAAGAGCAATTAGAAAAATTACCTGAATACTTCTTTAAAATATCAAAGTAAACAATTTCTGGGTGACATAAGATCAAAAAGGCATTTACCACCTCAAAGTAAAAAACCATGGGGTACGATGAAAAGACATTATATGCTCATTAAAAACGATCAAATAGCATTTCCCCTTTTTGTTTTGATATGCTTCTTGGCATGAATTAAGGATTCTTGGTATCAGGGTTTGGGAAACACCATGTGTGCAAAAGATTACTTATACCTATATTGACTATCTAATTTCTCAGCTTTAAAGGCACTTTATTACGGTTGCAAGCACTGCATTACTGCAGGATGTGTCCAAATTGCAGTAATGGAAGTTGCTCAGGAGCAAATGATTGATTCAGTTATTGTAACAATCCAGAGGCAAGCCAAGGAGTTTCTTAGAGGGTATGTCAGAGATGACCCCACTAGGATATATTTGGGAAACCCGACTTCCCCTGGCCTGGAAGCACTCTGCAGTGACCTACACATGCGAACGGGAGGCACAGTTAGAGCTCCTAGTGTCTTCTCAGTGAGGACATTTTCACTCCTTTTCCAAGTGGGTGTTTCGGCAGCTGTTGATGGAAACATGAATTTTCAGGCACATTCAGCAGAGAGAAATGAGATATTTTGACTGAGATATATTATCCTGTCCTGCTTTGTAGCAAAAAGGCAGTAAAGTGTTTCTGCAGGGTCAAGTAACAGAAAAGTCATCAGCTAGTGGAAGGCAAGGCATTCATGCAGCAACATAATAGAGTGGACAGAATATGAATTAGGCAGGAGTCAAGGATTACAAAGCGGGGGAAAAAAGCAACGGTCCACAAAACGGAAGGCCTAGGACCCTGTGCACATGGTCCACGTTACAAAAGAGGACTTCACTGACATTTACAGATTCAGAGCCAGCCAAAGTACAGAGTTATCAAAGCCTCCTGCTAGAGGAGGGCGCTATACTTTAATTTGGGTTCCTTAGGACCTGATGATTTTCAGCCGGATTTTGAAAATGAGAAGAATGTCCTTTGGGATGGCCTTCAATAATTTCAAAAAATCTGTGAGACTTTTTGAAAGAGAAATCCTGTTGGAGACAGATGCAGCTTGTCAATATGTAGCTACTGCTGTAAAGTGTAGATCAGTAGGGCAACACCAGGAAGCTTGACCTGTGGGGATGCTAGTGTCTGCTTTGTACCCTGCAATGAAAACTCCTTCATTGGCTGGTGTATTTCTTCTCCTCTTATTCTCCATGGCTTCTCATTTATACAGCAAACATTTATGGGCATCCAAAATATGCCAAGATCTATGTTGGTGATTCAGCTTTGGAAGACACTTCTCCCCATAAGAAATTTCAAAGAGAATTGGTAGGAAATGAAGCCATATTACTGTTCTCAAGCAGATAATGCATTGGTAACTGCTGACATAGGATGTAAAGAGAAGAATAAGAAAAGAGGAATAAGCTTGCTTATAGTGGAATTGTGATTCTACTGTTGACCCTATTGCTTATGTTACTGCTCTGGTCTTAGAATATTAAAGAAGCGAGCAAGATAGAGACAAGAATTTTTTTCTTTGTTTTGTTTAACACAATTAATTAGGTAGCCTGTTCTTTCACTTGAAGAAATTCAAATCTTTTATAAAGCTCCCTTTTTAAAAAACGTGTGTAATGTAGCTTTTAATTTGATTTTGGTAGCATAGACCTAATTCCTAAGAATATTACTGAGTGTAGAAGAGACAAACTAGTGTTCTTTTTAACTTTTAAAAAGACATTGCCAAGCTGATTTACATAATTGAAACTCTATATTTATAACTACAGATGTGCCACAAAATTCAGGCCAACAGCCAGACTGTCAAAATTCTCACCAGTTTCACGAAAGGGAAGGTTTTCCCAAATCTTCACTGGTTCCCATATAAATAAAGCTGTTTTAGGAAACAGAGAAAACTAGATAGAAGATCTTTTTATTTCAAAGCACCTGTAAAGAAACAAAGCACTATTAAAAAAAAAAGGAAGGGTCAAATAGAATACATGAAGACCAAAAAGATTAAATAATCAGCTGCTATTAGCCTTTGAGGTTTATAAATGTCGGAAGAATTTTGTGAGATATTTTGAACTGGTTTATTTAGAAATCAATTTAAGGAGTCATTAAGAAATACAAGCTCTTTAACCTACTACAATTGGCTTTTTATTTGTGGCCTTGGCAGCTGTAATGTCTGTACATTATGGATATGATTACACACATGCAATCTTTTTAAAAAGCATATTGAAGTTCTTTTATTTGCCAAGTACAATTTGATTGTAAAGTGTTCAAGTCATTTTTTTTGGGGGGGGGGGCATTCAGACTTCAATGCCATTTTTAGAAAAAGAAGAAAGCTTGCTGATACAATTTTCACTGAATTGACTATGAAAACAATGTTTTAGAATTTTGATTTTTTTTGCTTTTATCTTAAAGATGAGACAGGTTGAACTCTGTTACATATTTTAATCATTATTTTCAATGTGGTATAAAGTCAGGTTTTTTAGTTATTTAATTTATTATAAGGAAGAACTAAAAACAAAGTAACCTTAGTATTGGTTTTCATTTTTGGAAAAATAAATCCCTATAATGAGTGTTACGGGTTGAATTCTTTTTATTTATTTATTTTTTTTGGTGAGGAAGATTGGCCCTGAGCTAACATTTGTTACCAATCTTCCTCTTTTTGCTTGAGGAAGATTGTCCTGGAGCTAATATCTGTGCCAATCTTCCTCTATTTTGTTTGTAGGATGCTACCATAGCACAGCCTGATGAGCAATGTATAGGTCCACTTCCAGGATCTGAACCCATGAACTCCAGGCCGCGGAAGAGGAGTGTGTGAATTTAACCACTCTGCCTTCAGGCTGGCCCCATTATGGTTTGAATTTTGTTTCCGATAAAAAGATATGCTGATGTCCAAACCCCCAGTACCTCAGAATGTGACCTCATTTGGAAATAGGGTCTTTGAAGATGTAATTAGCTAATTTAAGATGATGTCATACTGGAGTAGCGTATACCTTTAATACAATATGACTGGTGTCCTTTTAAGAAGAGAGGAGACACACAGGGAGGAGACACAGAGGGAAGAAGACCTCACAAGAAGATGAGAACACACATGTGAAAATACATAGACACACAGACATCAAAAGAAGATGGTCATATGAAGATAGAGGCAAAGATTAGAGTTATGCTGTCATAAACCAAGGAATGCCTGGGACTACCAGAAGCTGGAAGAGGCAAGGAAGGATCCTCCTCTAGAAGCTTTGGAGGGAGCACGACCTGCCAGCACCTTGATTTCTGACTTTTGGCCTCCAGAACTGTGAGATAATAAATTTCCTTTGTTTTAAACCACCCAATTTGAGGTCATTTGTCACAGTGACTGTAAAAAATAATAAAATGAGTATGACAAAGTTTCAGAATTTATTAATATGGCCATTCCAGAAGGTATTCCTTGGAGATCTGACATACCAGCCCAAGGACACACAGCCAGCAGGTGTTTTCTCCTCTGCCACCCTCAAGCAATTGTGTGGCTAGGATCCTCATTTATCAAGTAAGCAATTGTTTATCTCTAATTTCTTTATTTTCCTTTTGCTGCAGAGGTAATCCTACAAATTGTTTCCTATTTTTTCTTCTTTTACCTCTCTCTATACTTTTCTTCCTTATGTGACATTATTATTATGTTTATCATCAAAAAACTTGAGTCTTATCTTTGTCAACATTATGTTAGATTGATAACTCTAAAATCATATGAGCATCATGACATTAAACAGATTCATAGCCGATAGTAGGATGTTAATTTCCCACCCCTACAGCCAGAGTGTTTGTAGGTGAATCCATAAACATACAAATTATGTTATTATAATCATTTCACTCTTGAGATTTAGAGCTCATCTTAAGCTACTTTCAAATCAACCAGATTTTTCATTTGGTAGGGTAAATACCCTTTAAGCTGTTTTCTTAAGTGGCTGTAGCCAAAAGTTGAATATAAAGAGCTGCTCCAATATGCTAAACTGGAAGCATTCCTTAATCAGTTCTGTTCTCATTAACCTCCTTTGCCTGGTGAGGAGAATAAAGTTTCTTTGAGGTAATTTGTGTGGTTCTAGGGGATAAAACATCCTTGCCTATTGAGGAATGCATTAGATAGTGTGGAGACTAAGCTGCTAGAACAAAGAGGCCCCAAAATATAGAGTTTAAAGGAAATATAAGTTTATTTCTTGCTCACATAACTTCGACAGTAAGCAGTGTAGATGAGCAGAGGACTCTGGTCCCTGCAGTCATTTAGCTCCCAAGTTCTTATATTTTTGGTTTTCTACCTCCTGGTGCACTGTTCTCATCTGAATGTTCAAAGCTACGTTCTTTACAAGGGGCAGAGAAAGCGACACAGAGGAACATATGTCTTAACATTCAGAACTATAGTTAGATCTCATCACTTCTGCTCACATTCCACTGGCAAGAATTTAATTATATGACCCATATAGCTAAATTAGCTTCAAGAGAAACTATGAAATATAGTCTTTCTCTGTCCAGGCTTATTACTAGTTACCAGTTTTACTACAGAGGAAAGACAGAAAGGATTCAGTGGACAGTAACAGTCTCTTCCAAAGAGATGTTATCGACATAAATTGAAATATTTGTTTACTATCAAGAGCTTAAGTGTCTTAACAGCATCTGTAGGGCCTACGAAACCATTTAAACAACTTCCCATTCTAATAATATTGGCCTTATAGATGTCATGCTATCCCTTATTGATATATTTTGGCACCCTTTAAGCATTTCAAAACAAAATTTTATATCCAAGTTTAAGATTAAATCAGTTTCCACTTAAAAGGATCCTGAAAAACAGTACAGAAAAATAAATTGGATATCATTTCATAAATTTGTTGAAAGGACCAAAGCAGGAAGTACAAAGCAATATCGATAGATTTCCCCAGGATGTCTCTTCTGAAATCACTAAAAAATATGTAAGATTGAAAGAGAAAGAAACATCTGAAATAATAGTTGTCTTCTTGCTCCACGCTGGTTAAGAGAGAAAGAGAGAAATGAGAGGAGGGAGGAAATGAGAGAGACAGAGAAAACCTCACATAACAAAATAAATTTATTAAGAAGTGAAGAGGTACAAGAGCAACAATGAATTTGATTTGCTAGAGAAATAAATTGGGAGATCACAGAAAAGTCCATTCGTGTGTACGATAATTTCTCTACTGCCTCCCTTCACTCAGTGAACTCCTTCTTCAGTTCTAGAAATTACCACTTTTGGTCAGTACATATATTCCCTTCATCTTGCTTCTAATGTCCATGTTTTTCATTCTCTCTTGGCTCAATAAAGCCATTACTAGCAAGCTTTGCAAATTATACCACCTATAATTTTTGTTTTATTTCATTAGATGAACTACTTCCTAAAAAGTGTTTCATGCTATATGTACGTTTTAAAAATCAAATTAAATTTGTATTGATTCAGGATTTTGTTAGTTGTTGTATTTATGTGGTGTCTTTTTTCCCTGAGTAATTTATGATATTCCTAAGGGTGCTCTGGGATGTCACGAAAATAGGGTTGGAAATCTTTGCTCTAAAAGGATTAAAATTGCAGTTATGATAGGTCCATTCCTCTAAGTCCAGCAAGGAAAAGATAACAGCCATCATTTTGTCTTCTAAATTCCTCCACTGTATTTGCAGAGATCTCGTCATGAAGTATTTCTCTGAGGCATGATGCTATGTGTAGCCTTTTTCTCAGGTAGGATAAAAACAACCAAACTTTGGTCATAATAATGGTACTGAGTGTGGCAAGAGACTTAATCATCAAAGAGATTCAATTGTGTTCTTTACACTCTATTTACTAGGACAAGATAAAAGATTGTACTGTTCCAGAAAACAAAACTAACTCTGCCAGTAACAAACAAACAAACAAACAAATGTTTCAAGGTAACTGTTAACCTAAAAGTAAAGTTTGTAGCTATCCTTGTGGAAAAGATCCCAGGACTATCAGCTAGTTCTTACTCCTTTAGTGTGGGCAGATCTGACTTTCAATGGCCAGAATCTGCATTTCTATGCCTGGGTATTTCCCCTGCTCTCTTGAGCCCATTCTGTCTACAGGTACAATCAAACAAGCCCCCGGGGCAGCCCTCACTAATGAGTGTCCCAGCAGTCTCCCTCATGGGTAATAGAACTCCCTAGTCACGTTCTATGCTTTTGTCAGTGTCCCCCCAAGGGATTAAGCAACTTGCTTGATAACACGTCATATCACCAGTCCATTTCTCCTTCTTACCAGTCCACTTTCCTACTGGGACATCCCAAGGTCACCTCCTAAACCACTTCCATTCTAATCCTTGACTCAGGATTAGATACTCAGGGTAGGGTTCTGTGGGAATGGAAATCAAAACTAGCCCCAACCGTTGCGCATTCTGGTCAATCAGTGTTTGTTATTCAAACCAGTGTTTGTTATTCAGCCATACAGAAATCTATTGCCTCACTTCTGTCTTGGCCTAGAATAACTACCACATACAATGACTAAGCTACTGAGATGACAGAGTCCTTAAAGACCATATACCTCCTCTTGTACTCCATTTTATAGATGAGGAAACTGAAGCAGAGAGAGAATTTACTTCTCTTGGGTGTTGGATCCTAGTGGTGAAGAATGCAGGATCAAGTGAGTTAAATTACCTGGTTTGATGCTCGACCCCACCCACTTATTAGCATTTATTAGCATGTCTGTTAGCATTAGACAAATGTGGAAGTAGGTAGTATAATTAAAGGATACAAAATAAGAAAAGTAATGGTCCTTGATCTCAAGTAAAATAAAACTGGATGACCACAAGATGAACAATCATAGAAAGAGAAATGTTTTATACATACAGTGAAAATATAGAGATCATCATCAATAATAGTATACAGATACAAACCTGGACACTATAACGTTAAATTCTAAAGAGCGCAGGTTCACAAGTTAGATGACTTGGTTTGAATCGTGGCTCCACGTCTTATTGGCTAAGTGATTTGGGGCAACCTGCTTAACCTTTCCATGCTTCCAAATCCTCATCTGAAAAATGGGAATGATGATCATAGGACCTAGTTCAAAGGACTGTTGTGAAGATTAAAAGAGATAACAGATATAAGGTAACCAGTACAGACTAAATTCAATAAACATTAATTTCCATCATTATTATTATTGAAAAAGCGGCAGAGGTAGAGTAAATTCCGGGTCCAAAACTCTCCCCATGTTGCATCACACACCATCACAAGTGGTGGAAACTAACATTTAAATCCATCTCTGAGGTGTAATTCCCACAGCAAATTAAAAGCTCCCTTCTTTCCACTGGTAACACTAGTAAATTAGTTCTCCTCATGCATGGTTTTTCTCATTTAATATGTGATGCCATACAGTTTATTTTACAGGATTTGTTTTCCTTTCTGACACAGAGTAGAACAATTGTTTCATGTGCGTTTTCTCTGCTTAACAAACTGAGCACCTTAATCTTAAGTTTATGCTTAATTAGGAGAATCAAATCTACACAAGCTGACATGCGATAGCAATGCACAATTCAGAGTTTAAATACACCATGTAGGCTCAGGATATGCTCAGGGTAAAACTTTTTCTGTTTAATAAAAAAATACCAATAAGCAGGCAAACAGCTGTGAATGTAGAATGAATTGGTACAGCTGTATCTTTCACCCTTTAAGTACTATGCCTTCTTCTTGGACACTCTATTGCTTATTCAATATTCTTGGTTCCCCACATTCATATTAGATTTTAAAGTGTCATTTTTTTGAAATTCAACTTAATATTGTGAATGTACTTCCCAAGCAAAAACTGTAATTGAGACGAGGAAAGTGTCGACTGCTTCCTCAAATTTATCTTCCATACTCTTTTAATTAGAACAGGCTCAGGAGAGATATAAAAATAAAATTATTGACTCATCGGAAATTAAAAGATCCTCGTTGTGTTTTCCTCAAGAAATGTAGCATGACTCTTGTTAAATAATGATTTTCCAATTTTAATTACATTACATTCTGCCTTCCTAAATTCCTGCTGTCATTCTAATTAAAGGGAAATTTCTCATTTTCTGTGCACAAGGCCTGTTTTGGTGCAGTTAAACCATTTCCATATAATCTTCCAGAGCTGTTTTGCACTTTAAAGTTGGTAAAGTTCTTCTTTACTGAAAGATTAATAAAACGCTTAAAATTCCTTGCAGGTGGTATGTAAGATAAGACATATATACTTGCTACCGCACTTCATCCAATGGAGAAAACCCTCAGAAGCATATTTTGCTAAAAAATAAACATGCAGGCTAGTGTAACCAAGTATTGCTATTTTAAAAATTCCTTGTAATCAGTTAGGAAATCTTAAACATGTTCTTGAGAATATGCAACATCCTAGGGAGGTAGACTCTATCAGTGGCCTTTCCAATAGCTTTCACTCCTTCTTCCGCGCTAAGATATCACAAATTTTGTTCAATTACTTAGGGATGCCTATTTTTCAAATTTGAGGATGACATTCTATCACTTGAGGATGGGAGACTGGGTATCCTGTAGGACTGTGATTGCATGGCTTCATTCAATAAATATATTTGAGCAATTAACAATAGTAGGAAATGGAATGAAAGGATGCAAACTAGGAAAGGAAACGGTCCCTGTTTTAAAGGAAAAACAAAACTGAGTGAACACAGCACAAGATGCACAGTAAGAATCAGAAGTGTTGTACAGAGAGAGAGAAGATAGAGAAATCATCAACAGTACACATAAACCTAAACATTAGGCCATGAGTTCATTCATTTACACCTTCTCAAGCATACTTGAAAAAATACTTTTCCAACATTTGACATTGTCAAACTGTAGGGTGGATGTTGGTAATACAAAGACTAATAAACTTTGATTAGCATAATAAAGACATAATATGTATGGAATTACCTTAATAAGATGTAGTATGTGATAAGTGGAAGTTAAAAACCAGAGGTAAAATTAATTTGTTTTTGGTAGGGAGCCTTTTGCGAGACGTTATCTCAACCTGGGAAATTCCGGAAAGTTTCATGAAAAAAGTATGGTTTGAAAAAGAATTAGCTAATGCCTAAATATAATTCTGTTTTTTTCTTTCACTAAATAAATATGTATTTCCTACCTAATATAAGTCTAATGTAAATTTTGGCATTACATTAAAAAACACGAATAGCATTAACCATGTCTCTGAGGGGCTCAATATCAAATAGAGGAATAGAGGAGACTGATACATAATTAATAAGAAGATGATATGCTTAGTAATAAAATTGAGATGTAAGCATGACAGGATGCATTGAAACTAACCAAGACCGAGAACGGCTCCCCAACTTCACGTCTAAGTGAATGAAGAATGCAAAGTTTTGGCATGTTGGAGGATGATAATTAGAGGAAAAGAGAGAATTTTTTAATAGAAAGAAAGTGATCAGAAATTGTTATAGGGAGAGGATATTCAGAGAAAGAGCTATAGGTAAAGATAAGTTTTAAGAAAGTTTAATATATGATATGTAACGTAAGTCCTTTTCCATGTCTTTCCAATGAAACTTTCATAAAAATCTACATTGCTTTTCAAAATTATTTTTGGATTGAACTTTTTTCCAGATGTCACGACATGTGGTGAGACAGTCTTTAGATACGTGTTGGGTGAAAGTCATAGCCCTCAAGTGTATAGTAACAGGCAAGTGACAATGTTCCAAAGAGATTTCAAATCACCACGTCAAAATCAAACTTTTATCTCTGTTCCCCAAAGCTGGTGCTCTTGCTGTGTTCCCCATCTCAGTGAAGGGTGCTGATGCTGAACAGATTACCTAAACCAGAAGCCTGAGTGTTATCTTTGACATCTCCTTTCTCCTCACTCACCAAACCCAAATCAGTAAAGCTACTGCCAGACAGCTTACCGCCATATACATCTTCTAATCTGTCTCCATTCACCTCTATCTATCCCCACACCATGAGATCATACCCCCATCAATTTATTCAAGTTTTGCTACGTTTACCTTTCACTTGTATCACCTCCAACTACATACTCCCTTCCAAGCTGTTTTGCACATTGCAACCAGTGACTTTACTTACTAAAATAAAGTTTGATCATCAGATTTTGAGTAGCCAATGAGCAGAATAAGCAAGCTGGCAAGGCAGAAGAACCTGGAGACTATAGCTAGAAAAGGAAAAGCAGAAGAATCTTACAGAACATTGATCCCAGCTCCTTCATTTAACAGAGCAGGAGCCTGAGGTCCACTAGACCAACAAAAGCTATTTGCCCAACAATACCCAGACACAGGTCAAAGGTTTCTCATGCCATATTCAGCTTTCTTCTTCGTACTCCACAGCCCTCACTGCCACTCTTCTTACCTGACCCTTGAAAAAAATTGTTTGATTTTATTATGATTTTCAAATTAACAAAGGGCACATTAAATTGACTTGGGAAAAATAATAGGCATAAACATGATTTAAATGTTAAGTCCAACAAATGGGCTGTTGTTACCACGCAAAGAGAACCAGCTTACACATTCTGAAAATAGTGTCAACACGGAAACAACGCGCAGAGGTTCTGATCACATGTGGACGTGAACCATTTGATGGACTTTAACCACAGTATCACACAAGAGGCAGCAATAGAGAATAGTTTATATTAATTCCATACAGACCATGCTAACTTTCCCTTTCCTAGTGAATGGGCTCACAGGCACTAAGGTCTACTTTTATCTGCTACCTTTTGGGTATATTACTAGAGAGGTTATAGGTACTGAGACAGTAAACCCTATGAAACAGAGAAATCACTTATGCCCCACCATTCATGTCACCCATGTCCTTCTGAGGGACGGTGGGCCACAAAGTACATGCTCAGTCAACGGACAGATCATGCAATAGCCTTTTAATCACTGTATGATAAAAAAAGAAAAAAAGAAAGTATCACATTCCATGATGTCAGATGGAGAAGAAATGCTGCAGAAAATTCTCCCAGTAATAAAGAAACCCAGAGAAAGAGTCAAGGTGCAAAAAGGTCTGTGATTTCCCAAAAGGCAAAATGAGATTTTTGTAAACTTTGTTTTCAAAAATCTTCTCTCAGAGGACTTGAGTCAATGTCTTATTTTATCCAAATTGGCTTTCACTTCTGTAACTATTATTAGACTTGTTGAGTTTTGCTTGTAAGTGTTGTAGATCCTGTGGTTCCCACGTTTTGTCAAAAACAGAGTCACCTGAAATATTTCTGTGGTTGAGAAATATGTGCAATGAATTTAGCTGGTTGTTTGAACACTTCTATGATTCTGTTAGCTTTTTGTTCTGTCTTCCTGCTGGTTCTCGTCACTCTTTGCTCTAATTCTGAATGTGGTTAAAAGAAAGAAAGGCAAAATGAACGTCTATTTTGAGCCAAATAATACCACCCATGACTAACCATATACTGTATTTGTGACTTTGGACAGTTTTATCACTGCCAACTCCAGGGCCCACAAATTGCTGCTACTAAATAAGAAACCTCCATTTTATATTTTTATGGCCTAAATTCACACATTGTTCCAAATAATATTTGTCTTTTACTGAATGTTTGGATCCCCACCACCTCTCTCTCTTATCTTTTGATGAGGAAAAATGGAAAATAATAGTAAGTAAAGAACAGCAGTTTCTCTTTAGGGATTTTCATGCTATATCATCCTAATGCCAACCAAGATCATTCATATAA
Organism: Equus przewalskii; assembly: GCF_037783145.1. NCBI lineage: Eukaryota > Metazoa > Chordata > Mammalia > Perissodactyla > Equidae > Equus > Equus przewalskii. Next base: position 26,898,311 of record NC_091857.1, on the reverse strand, counting down.
GTAGAATGAGGATGACTTGAAAATCAAACATGAATAAGACAGGCAGAAATATCCGAAATCGTAGGGCAGGATGTGGTTTCAGGAGTAAGACAGAGAGAGAAAAGAGAAACCAAGATTGTACTCCATGAACAAATATAATCACTAAATTAATTGTTATTTGTAATCCTATTTTGTCTGCAAATACTGTATGCATGTGATTTAGCTAAGTAGCTTATGACTTTAAATTTTTGGTTCACTTTTGAATCATATACGTCTTCTCAATTCCCCAGAAAAGGGAATCATCATGCATCGTTCAGAATGGAATAAACATTGGTAAATGATGAATACATTGATAAATAAAACTGTACTTTGAGAAGCAACAGTGTATTTATGGGCAGAGTAATTCTGCTTTACAACTTAGAACAAAAATACGGAAGCCTCTTAGTGACTCAATTTCCTCTCATACCAACTAGCAAGAATGTAATCTATTTTAAAAATTGTTTTAAATGATGGTTAAGTCTTGTGGTGGTACAGCACAGATTTTATATCACTGTGGTAAGGCTGGGCAGAAGGGTAAAGCCACAAGTATCTGGTTTTACATCTCATTTCAATCATTTGGTTCTTACCGCTGAAGTAGGTATATAAGACTATAAAGTGGAAGTGACTCAGTTCTGTAGGCATGGACAGAGATGCAAATAGCTTTATCAAGGTGACTCCAAAAGAGGAAAATGAAGCCACAATATACACTCAGAATGCTCCTTCCCCAACACCCTGGGTAGATTTCCATCTCTACTGCTGTCTGGGGTATGGCAACATGTCATGGAGAATTTTCTGTGGCTGTTGCAGGAGACTCTGTAAGCCATATTTTGACATTCTCCACTTTTTCATGGTGTGCACCAGACAGGAGCATATGGTTCCAAATGTCTGTGGCAGTTGTGCAGAGGATACAACAGAAAAAGTTGTTTTATGTTGACAATATAAAAAGAGGGATATGGAATACAATGAATTGGCCACTGGCGAGCAAAGAACTTTAATACTTCAAATTGCCTATTATGGTTGTTAGAGAGAGAAAAAAACATAGAGAGAGTTAAAACATTGATAATGTCTACTGCTGTGAGGAAAAAAGATGTTCTTATTGATTATTGTAGAACTAGTCAATGACAAAAATCAATATTACTCTAAGATTTTCATTGCTCGTCTAAGTAATTGTATAGAATACAGGCACTTTGTAATACTACTTTACAAAGGGCTTTCTCTTGGAGGATTTTAAAAGACAAACAAAGAGTCAGTTGTATACTGATATGGTTTCCCGTGTGAATTTTCAGCTCAATAATTTGTAATGTGGTAGGAAAAAAATTTGTTTACCTTGCCTGGGATAAATATTCATCTAACTGGGCTCTTATCTGTTCCTTCCTGATTGTGTAGCAAGCTTTTAGAGATCACTTCATATGCCCCAAATATCTGAGTTACACAGAAGTAATGCATTTCTGTTTTCACTCCTTTGGGATATAGTGGCTTTTTATGACTGAAGTCATCCTGCTCTAACTTTGCTGTTATGCTACAGATGATTCAAAGGTAATTAGTACACAGACTTGGGGATGCTTCTGAAATTGACTGGCCATGGACAAACTCAGGACACCTTAATCAAGTGAGGCCTTACAACATGCATGACTTCCTAGATAAGGAGATACATTACCTTCCCGAAGTAAGAACTCACGTGCCATGAAGAAATAGACCATCAAATATGATTCATGTGACAGTGGTCTACGTTCCTGTGACCAGAACAGTAAGAATAAGATTAATAACTCAGCTCTCAGAAGTTGTAATTATCTAATAATTATGAGCCAGCTGAAAAATCACAGGGTAAGTAAAATATATAAAAAGGTTGAGAAATACCTAGGGAAATATATTTCTGGGTCCCCTCAGAAGTAGGCAGAGACAAAGCTTCGATTGTTATAAGCTAATCTGGGAGGTGATTCCAAGAAAGCCCAGTGAAGAAGTGTGAGTATGAGACAGGGGAGGAGAGGAAGCTGATAGAAGCTGCATTACCCAGCAAATTATCACTGCGGGCAACTGGAACGGAATCCCTTTGGGGGAACTTTGGGAGATTATGTTAGAACACATCTCAGAGTTCTCTCAATTGAAAGACTGCTTCCAAGGACATTGACTCTCTGGTACTGAACACAAGCCAAACTTCCACAGCCAAAAGAAAAAAAGGAGAAAAGGAAAAAAAAAAGTCCTCAGGAAGAGTCCCAGCTGTTTGCAGGAAGCCACGTTCACATGCAGAGGTAACTGCTGAGAGCATATGGGTGGGGCATCAGAAGCATCTGCTACTGCAATTTATACTAAAAGTTACAAAATAAGTGCTTCTGGATAAAGGTGAAGGATTGAACACGTTTCCTTCAGAAACTTCACTAAAACTACAATACAGAGACCGGGAGAAAATACATCATAGGGGAGTGGAAACATTCCCGGCCAACTGGAGAATGCTAAATCTCAAACTAGTACAGCCAAAGGGCAAGAGCCAGCCTGCTGTTCAGAGTAGAAAAGTCACCTGGCTCAGAGCTGGTAGCCTGGGGCACTGCAGGGACTTGGGGGAAGTGGAAAGCTAATGGAAAAGGGGTTGCTGGAAATCTCTCTAGGAAGCAGTTGCATCCACACCACTGGATAACTTCCTGTCCCCATGACCTTCACATAAAACTGGGGCATATTCTCTGGAGAGGGTAAAACAGGCTCTCTGGACAAGAGGATTCCAGCCTGGGCTAAAGGCATAAATAATAGTCTGAGTTGAGGGATTAAATAACTCAGATGCAAACAGAAGTTGAAGCTAGCTGGCTGTTCTGTTCTAGCTTCTTTCATGAGCCTCCCACTCCACTAGCAGTTAGACTTTTATTCTTAAGGGCACCAGAAGAGTCTTCTCTTGGGAATATAATTGGCCCAAGAGAAAACTCTTAAATATACTGACATCACAGGTTCCCTGATCTCACTCCACATTATTCTTTAGCAAAACTTAGAACCTATGAGCCCTGACTCTTGTACTCAGAGCTTGCAATTGGCATCCTAGTCCTCCTTCCTTAAATATGAATAGACAACAAAGGGTTATAGAATATTCGAGAAAGTTTCCACCATGAAACACAGAGAGACTAAAAAACACAGAGAAAGCATCTTGAAAGCAAGAGACACTATTTAAGGGGAGAATATCCCGCAATAATATACTTGGAGAGTTTAAAAAAAGATATTACATCCATGAAACAAAGTTACTAAAAAAAAGTCACATGAGAAAATAACTCACAAAATAAAAACATAATAGCAGAAATGAAGAAAAATCATAGAAGGATTGAAAAATAAAGTTGTGAAAATGTCCCGGAAAGTTATACAAATTGACAAAGAGAGAGACTAATGCAGCAGTTACAGTATCTGAATACACTGAATTTCAGAAAGTGATCTTTTATGCACTTTTGCTCAGAAAGTTACCTAAGTATCTGTTGAGAGAAAGGAAGAGAGAGACAGAGAGACAGAGACACAGAGACATAGAGAAAAGGACAGGAAGAAGGAGGAAGTGGAGGAGGAGGAAGAGGGGAAGGAAGCAGAGAATGAGGAGGGGGAAGTGGTAGGATTCAAAACTAAAACAAAAAGAATAAAACACTACATGCGAAATATAGGAAAAAGGAAAAGAGAATCCCCAAGATAACGGTGAACGTAGTGCTCCAGCAAGGAAACTGTGACCTACATATCAATGGCCACCAGTCCTGATTAAAGCAGTGTCAATTCAAGAGACGGCCATGTAAAGGGCTGTCACTATCACCAGTTCTGATACTCTATTGCTCTTTTTTTTTTAAACGTAAAAGAGCTTCTTGGGCACTTGTTCTCCCATAACAAGGGAGTAAACCTGGGACTACAAGTATGTAGTAAATTTGGCTTTGCTCAAAGAGAGATCTGCCCTTTGCCCTAGGTTTTGGGGGAAGTCGTCTATTTCATACCTGATAAGAATGTCTTTACTTAAGGTGGAGACTGGTCATACTTGATATTCCTAGAGTAGAGGCTGACCGTGGCAGAAAGACCAACCATACGATTTAGGGTAGGGAATTTGGGACACATGGCATCAATTGATCTAGAGAGTAAATTCCACCATGTGGGCAATCAATCAATCACTCATGACTATGTACTGAAGCCCCAGTAAAAACTCTGGACATTGGGGCTCAGGTGAGCTTCTTTTGTTGGCAATATTCCATGCATATTGTCACATGTTGATGCTAGGAGGGTAACACCTCCTAACTCCATGGGGAGAGGACAACAGAAGCTTTGCACTCAGAACCCTCCAAGACTCCGCGCTATGTGTCTCATCTTTGGCTAATTTTAATCTGTATCCTTTCCCTATAATAAAGCATAACCACGAGTATACTAGCTTTTAGTAAGTTCTGTGAGTCTTTCTAGGAAACAATTGAGCTTAAGAGTGATTTTGGGAATCCGCCAAACCTACGGTTGGTTTCGGAAGTAAGGGAAGTCTTGGGACTGTGCCCTTAAACCTGAAAATTTGGCTAACTCCAGGCACATGAGATCCAAAAAACAGGCAATGCATCCCAGGGGAAAGACAGGAATAACCTAGATAGACAGGGAAGGGAAGTGCCAAAGTGACAGCTGCATTGGAGGCCAAGAGAGCCCAGTACCTAGAGTAGGAAAATGGAGGTGTCCATGGAGGATGTCTCTAAGGGAAAATAAAGTGATGCAAGCAAATTTGTGAAAATTGAATAGAGAGGCTATTGGAATCTATGGAAAGTAGGAGATACAAAGAAATCAAGTCAATGAAAAGACAAGATAAAAATGAACTTCAGGAAAAACAAGTAAGAGGAAAATGAAATCACGGTGTACCAGAGTGCTCAACTGTGCATCATACCAACAGAGTTGAATATACACCCTGAATAGTGATTGAACCTAAAATCTTAGTATATTAAGAAGATGAAAAAGGGAAGCCAATGGGGTGATGGCATTAAAGAGTGAAAATTTCATATACCGTGACAGAAGGATAGATAATACCTCAAACTAATGAAGCCGACAAGAACTATTTATGTATATCATGTAGAAATATGGGATGTGTAAATGCTGAACAAAACAGGTGGAAGAGATTGGAAAAGAGGACCGGAAGGATCTGCAGCACTATGTTTTCATTTGGTACTATCTAACTTTAAAATTATGTGCACGTATTTCTTTGATAAATAAAAAATAATTTAAAAAATACAGGACACTTCTAGGAAGAGATTATGAGGAAAGAAATTAAACTAAGATGTAATAATTAGAAACTTAGTTTAATTTATACGATTTAAATATGAAGAAGCTTAGTGTGTTTTGTTGTCAGGAGACTTAAATTGGAAATCCACAAGGAAGGGTGGGCTGAATAAAGATTAGAAAGTTGTAACGGTTCTGAGCTTCAATGGCAGCCTTTTAAAGGCAACTGCTAGCTCTCTAACATGGGTTCTTTAAGCTTTCTGTGTACTTATTTAATCATTCTGAAACAGAAATAATTTGAGCTTATAAGATTGCTGAAAATAATGATTATTAAAACACTATGCAAAAGCAAACGACCTAAACTTTGAATGCACTAGTTATGTGCACAAGATACGCCATTTTGCACTTCCCTTCCTGAACTGAGATTTCTTTGTCACATCTATAAACCTCTTGACATTCCAAGCATTCAAATCCAATCAGTCTACAAATATGAATTGAGGTCTGACTATCTATAAGGAGCTGGGAAAAATTCTGAATGTTCCAAAGCCTCGACACTGTATGGACAGACCCTGCCTTCCCAGTGCTTGCATTCTTAAAGGAGAGAGAAACACTAAGCAAATGAATAAATTGTTAAAGTTGGGGATAAGGGCTGAGAAGAAGTATACGGTGCCACGGAAGAGTGCAATTGGTGGACATATTTTTCGTCGTCCCAAGGAAAGCCTCTTTGAGTAATGAGATATGAGGCACAAATAATCCTTCATCAGGAAAAACTTGAAGAAAAGACTATTCAAGGGGCTGAGAGCAGCTTGGAGGAAATGCCCTGAGACATGAAGAGTTCGTTATGATGGAGGACCAGAAGAGGAAGTATGACAGGATCTAAGTGAGAAGAAAGAAAGTTCCATGTGATGTGGCTGGAAAGGTAGAATGAGGAGCAACACCAGAAGCAAACACAAGGAGACGTTGATATTGCTGTGGCCTGGGTGGTGAGGGCTCCGCCTGATGAGGCACATAAGTGCGTAGGTGAATAACAACACTGAGTCTAGGTAGGAAAGATGGAGCCAGGCTCAAAGCTTTCACATCATCTTTAGAATAAATTCGCATTTTCAGGAAGGCTGGTAAGGATCCGGGAGAATCTGGGCTCTGCTCACATTTCCCATCTCATCTGCTGTCACTCTCTCTCCAGCTCACATCAGCCACTCAGGCCTTATTTCAAACATTTATATGGTTGGCAGCTTCCCAAAACAGAGTCTTCTCTCTGCCTGCAATATTCTCCTCCTTCCTTCAGTAACTCACAACCACCCTTCAACGCAAGGTATATAGTCTACTTGAGCTCTGCACTAGTATCTGCACACATCATACTTTCAAAAGTTTTAAGTGAGTTATTATCATCAACATAATTTGTAATTCTATGTTTACTTGCAGAACTATTTACTTGACTATAGTCTCCCTGAGGGCAAGAACCAAGTCTATTCACTGTGTCTCTAATACCAAGTATAGTGACTGAAACAAAACAGAACAGAACAAAACATAAGCCTGATCATGTCACTCTTCTACTCAAAACCTTCAGTGACTTCCTATCTCAAGCAGCTTAAAAGCCAGAGTTTTCACAAGAGCCGACAAGTCCTTCGCTGATTGAAAGACCCATAGTCTCTCTGATTTCATGCTTATACTCCATCTCACTCACAACTTTCCAGCCACATTGGAACTAGATAGAGATGGTGGCTGCACAACATTGTGAAGGTACTAAATGCCACTGAATTATCCCTTTTAAAATGGTTAATTTGAGGGGCCAGCCCAGTGGCATAGTGGTTAAGTTCACGTGTTCTGCTTTGGTGGCCCTGGATTTGCAGGTCCAGGGTGGACCTATGCACTGCTCATCAAGCCATCCTGTGGTGGCGTCCTACATACAAAATGGAGGAAGATTGGCATAGAGGTTAGCTCAGAGACAATCTTCTTCAAGCAAAAAGTGGAAAATTGGCCACAATTTTCCTCAGGGACAATCTTCCTCAACAAAAAAACTAAAAACAAAAAATAAATAAAAAAATAAAATGCTTAATTTTATGTTATGTAAATTTCACCTCAATTTTTTTGAAAAAGTAGGTGCTCTAGAGCCAGTTCAAATTCTGGCCCTGTCACTTAGTTGTATAATTTCTGATATGTTGCTGCACCTCTCTGTGCCTCAGTTTCCTCATCAGTGACATTTGCATACAAGGAGTACTCACCTCCTAAGCTTGCTATCGGTATTAAGTATGTTAATACATGTAACAGCACTAAGAATGGTGCCTGGCATAAATAATAAGCACAAAAAAAATGCTTGTTATTTTAAGGAAAATCTTATTTATAACCGAAAGAGAAGAGAGAGGAGTTGCGAGCCCTTCCTTTATAAAAACGGCTCTTAGAGCTGAAAGGAGAAATGAAGAACATTAGTACTCACTGCCTTTTAGACATGAGTCCAGTCAATTCACTTTACGGTTGAGGCCTAAAGAGGTCATGTGACTTTAGGAGCAGCGAGCTGTGATGGGTGATGAGCCAGGTTGGGAGTCAGGTCTCCTGACAGCCTGAGTGCCCAGCCTGGATCTTCTTCACTCTTAGAGGAGCCTCCCTTATGTATGGAGGTAGCTAAATATCAGCTTGCTTCAGACCTTCCTTATGAGTGAATTTCCTTACACTCTTAGGTTATTATCATAAGATGTAAAGGTATGAATATGCAAGACACTGTTTTTTCTTTCAAAGGTTTCACTACAGTTGTTTTCTGCAGTATTTAGCAAATGAACCAGGGTTAGTATGAAAATTACAACAAAATGGTGAAGGTGTGTGTAATGATATCCACAGTGTTAAAAAATGACATGTTAAGAGAAATCCCTACTCCATATAGCATTTCATTGAAATTTGAAGAAACACAGATAAGATTATACTCCAGTTTTGCTAGACACACTGCATGATATTAATGTACAGAGTATAACACCAAATATAAACTGATCCATGCAGGAGCTTTGAATGAAATCAGAAGAGACATTTGGTTCATTATTCAGCTCAATCTTATAAATATGCACTTATGAATTGTAGATTGTATGGTTTATGAGATTTCATTCATTCATTCATTCATTTAATGAGCGTTTATCAGGTTTCCAGTAAGTGCTAAGTGCTGAGGTTTCAGGTAAACAGAGCAGTGTGCCAACATTGAGTTTATAATAAAGTCAATAAACAATTAGAGAGTTAATAATGACCATGAGGGAACTAAGCAGTGTGTGGTGGGGGAAATTAATGGGAGGAGCTAATTTAGATCAGATGGACAGAATGGATAGAAAGAGGCAAATGAGGGGAGGGGGAAAATGAAGAGTCTATTGTAACAGACTAGGTGGAAGACCACGGTGACCTGGGCAAGTGCAGTGGTCCTCAACCAGGGCCAATTTTGTACTTCCAAGGACATGTGGCAATGTCTGCAGACATTTTTTGGTTGTTTCAACTTAGGAGGCGGGTATTACTGACATCTAGTGGATAGAGTCCAGGGAAGTTGTGAAACATTCTACAAGGCACAGGACAACTTCCACAACAAAGAATTTTCTGGCCCAAAATGTCAAAAGTTTTGAGGTTGAGAAACTCCAGGCTAGTATGACATCAGTGGCGCTGCAGAGAAGTAGATTAAAGACATGTTTTGGAGGTAAAACCAACAGTGTGTGAAAATAAAGTGAATGTGGGGGAAAAAGTAAGGGAGAAATCAAAGATGACATCCTGAGTTTCTAGTTTTAATAGCTGGGCGGAAGGTGGTATGCATATTGAAATGAGAAACTTTGGAAGAGGATGTGGGGAGGAGGCAATGATACGGCACAGAATCAAGAGCTTGACATGTTGAGTCCGCTAGAAATAGTAATCAGGATTGGCTACAGGGATCGGGAGTTCAGAGGCAACATATGAGCAAAAGAGAAAATTTAGGGGTCCTTGGCTTAAAGGTATGTAACATCTTAGAAATATATGACACCACCTAGAGAAAAAATGTATAGATAAAAAATAGCCAACAAATGAGAATTTTGATCCTAAATCAGCTACACATTCCTAGGAGTCTCTAAAAGCCACTTGATCTTTTGCTTTCAGGGTCCTGGGTAATAATATAAGTATACCTGAGTATACTCATCACATTTTGAAACCATAGTTATAACATTAGGATATTCTAAGCTATTTTTCTTCTATGTAGTTATCTTCCGAAAATTAAGTAATTTAAAATGGATTAGTATCTAAATAATGTCACCAGCTCTTACAGAAAGCACAATGCTGCATGTTACTGTATTGCCTTATTATTAACCACAGTGTATCAATTTAAGCTTAAGATTTGGGGAATGGAAAAAGACAGAATGCATTCAATTGGACATTTTTATTCTTAAGCAGGCACTATGAAAATGTCAATCAAGAGTGATTAACATAGTCACTTTGGTCAAAAAATAACTAGATGCATACATATACAAAAATACAGTCTTTCTAAAAAGCACAAAACAAATTAACAGCAGCTGCTGATCACTGATGAGTAACTCAACACCATGAGCCTGTGTACACGAGCAGTGGAGGGAAGCATTTTAACAAGGAAATAAATTTCAGTTTTAAACTCTACAGAATTTTGCAGACAATACAGAAAAGTAACTTAAGTGTGCCACATATCCTTTAAGAAACCTACTTTAGGAAATGCAATCTTTCTATTATCTCTAACAACCAAAGAGAACTGTTTACTCATAGATCAAAGGTAACGCAGATAAAAAGTACTAAAATTTCCTTAAATAATATTGGACCAATTGTTATTACTATACAATTAATTGAACCAATATTGTTGGCTCATTTCCCACCAGACAAAATATTTTCATCTCTGCCATTTGAGGCATATTTAAACTAGAAATGTATGTATAGACTGATTTAACCAAAAAAGTAATTACCACAAATGACCTAATATATACTGAGTTACAAGGGCCTTGGAAAATACTTTTATGCATTTGCTCATATAATCCTCCAATGGCCCTGTTCTATGACTATGATTCTCATTTTACAGATGAGGATATCAAGTCTTAGAGAGTGTATCAGTCAGTGTGGAGTAGGTTATGCTGCAGTAACAAATAGATCTCAAAATCTTAATGGATTAAAACACAGAATTGATTTGTCACTGACTTGTTACCAGTTTATTGTTGGCCTGACAACTATACAGAGCAACTCCTTTCCAAAAGGTAACTCAGGGATCCAGTCTGCTTCCATCTTGATCTCTAGAACTCAAAGCTTTCAGTTTCCTCTAGCAAAAGAAGAGAGTCCAGGAAGGCCATGTGAGATCTTTTTGCTGTCTTTCTTTTCACTTAGAAACGGTGCATACCACTCCCATTCACATTTTGTTGGCAAATATTAGTCACGTGATTACGTGTAGTTGAAAAGGTACAAGCTTTAATGAGCCTGGGAAGAAGACAACTGGATACAGGCAAGTCCCAGCACTCTCTACGACAGGGAGATAAAGTAGTTTAACCAAGGCTACAAACCTAGAATTAGGTAAACCAGGATTCAAACGCAATTTGTTCAAAAATTAATTATAGACTTTGGGTTCTCATGATCTAGCCATGCAATATTTACTATTTAATGGACTCGGATTTACTGAGCAAAAAAACCAGACGACTGAATATGCTTATGACAAACATTTAGGTTTAAAAATAAATCCCCCAACAAGCTTTGTATTTATTCTTGCTTTAAGAAATACTCACCAATCATTTATAAAGTACCCATTCTTTGAGTTTGGAAGCATCCTCCCCTCATCAAGTCCTTCCCAAACTCCTAAATGTGGTTAAATTCCTCCTTTTCTTCGTGCTCAAAGTACCATTTTGTAAAACTCATCACATTTCTTTAATACTTATGAGTTTCATGACGGTGGCAACCCAATTTCCCCTGTGTCTCCAGGGCTTGGCACAATGCTTCCCACAAAGTAGGCACTCAAATTTGCGTTGAATAAACCAATGAATGAATGAATGAATGGAGAGTTTGACTCTTTTCTGAAGCAACTCATATGATTGTTTGACACTTTCCTAACTTTGACGTGCTCTCCCTGAAAATGAGATGAAATTTACTCTTCTACAACTTCCATCCAATATTCTTATTTTTCTTATTTCTTCTCATTTGAACACTAAGACTACTTTCCTCTTTTTTTGTTTTGTTATTTTTTTGCTGAGGAAGATTCACTCTGAGCTAACATCTGTGCCAATCTTCCTCTATTTTCTATGTAGGTGACCGCCACAGCATGGCTGCCGACAAGCAGTGTAGGTCTGTGCCCAGGACCCAAACCCAGACCACCAAATCAGAGCATGCTGAACTTAACCAACAGGCTAAGGGCCAGCCCCTAAGACTACTTTCTTTAACACAAAAGTTCTTCAAATTTCTGAAGGTAATCAGCTTTTGCCCCTAATTCTTCTTGGTTGCATCAATCCATAAACTAAATGCATTCCGAAACTAAGATCAACCCTTCGTCTTATCTGTGGATATGTTTTGTTTTGCCAACTCTCATCACAAAGTATCCAGAACTAGGCACACTACTAGAGGGATGAACTAACTAGCTTCCAGCAGTGGTGTTACCACCTACCTTGGAAGATGTATGGTGCATTTTTCCCACTATAGGGTCTTCAGTAAAAAGTATAGTATCTGGTACCACACATAAGATACTCAATGGATATTTGTTAAATGAACAAATGAATGAATAAATGCCTCTTAAGATACATTAGATTCTTTTGGAAATCTTCCTTATTCTAGGTTCATGTGTCTGTGGACACGTTTTCAACTGGATTGACTGTTTAGGTCAGTTCTTCAAAATCCATACTTGGGGGGGAAAATCTCTATGAATGTTAATGCAGAGCTAGCAAACATTTATATAGAACATTGCCCACAAAGCTCAAAGGAAATTAAGCCAAAATGATCAAATGCTGATGATTTCCCCAGGGAAGTGTCCTTGTCCTTCTACAGAGAAATAGTCTCCAAACCTACATTGCTAAAATAGCCTATCTTCCAGCGTCCAAACGTGACAGTCAAAAGAAACCAAGAAAAGGAGCGGCGCTGGAAGCTGCCTCCTTCGCAGTTCTGCGCGTGTAAATGCAAGCAGTTTACAAGAGATTATCTCCTGTCTGAATAGGAAAGAAGCCTCTCTAATCTTCGAGTACCGAAGGTTTCTCATTCCTCTTCCTCTTGCTCTTTCTTCTCTTCTTCATCGGAGTTAAAACAGGAGCTCTGCTATTCTCTGAAATAATTGGCGTCCGAGACGGCGATTCTCCATCAAGTGATGGGAAGAGTCGTAGCTGGCCATCTCTACGACCCCCAACAGGCTCGCGGCGACATTACCAAGGAGGCCCTCTGCCACTCACAGCCCACAGCAGAGGCCGCCTCTGCTTTGACCAGTTGGTCAGATATTCTCTGTTTTGAAGATGCAACACGCAATCGACTTTCTGGCAGCACAGTGCAAAGTTGAGGGAAAGGGAGAAGGTGCGTGCGTGTATGCCTGTGAGTCTCTGGATCGGCGGCGTTGGGGCGGGCAGTAAATAAAGGGTGGGGCCAGCGAGGGGAGGAGGAAAGCAAGGATTGAGGGAAGCAAGAGAGCGGCTACGATCCCACTTAACCTGCTGGAGCTCATCCTGCTTGCTCAGAGCCCCTGCACCAACTCACCCAGTACCTTCTCTCCTTCCTCCTCTGTCTTTTCCCCTCCTTCTCTTGCTGCCCCCTCCACCCACCCCCTACTTTCGCATCTGACCAGAGGACGAATGAGGGAGACGTTCCTGCAAATTGGGGCAGCAACTTTCCTCAGCTGGTCTCTTGGCTCCGGGAACAGGAGCGCGCTGATCCTCCGCGGTCTGCGGCCCATGGAGGAGGAGGAGGAGAAGCAATGATGGGCTAGCGGCAGAAGCGAGAAGCCCCGAGCAAGCCCAGCGTAGCGAGCCAGCTCCGCGTTCCCACGCCCATTGCCTTGATCTCTCTCCGTGGGGGAGCGCGCAGGGTGCAGACGCAGAGCATCCCAGCGAGGATGAGGCGGGGACCCGGACCGAGTGGGCTGCATCTCGCCGGCGTGCGGCAGCGGCTGGGTCTCGGCATGAATTAAGAAGCTAGGAAGATGGAGCGCCGCACACTCCTTGCCCAGCCCGGGCTCTGGACCAGGGACACCAGCTGGGCACTCCTCTATTTCCTCTGCTACATCCTCCCCCAGACTGCCCCGCAAGTACTCAGGATCGGTGAGTGAGCTCTGGGGGGCACACCAGGCTGCCAGCTCGGGGGAAGTGGTCTCTCCCCGCGGCCAGCGCGGGCGCAGCGGGTCCCGGCGAGGCAGCGCGCGCCGGCGCCGGGGCAGGATCCAGGGGTGGTGGAGGTCAGCGCGCACGGAGACTCCGGGAAAGGGGAAGCCGCGTCATTGCTTCCCTCCTGGCGTGTGCCGGGCTTCCCCGCGAGGTACGGTTGGCGGGTTTTTTAATCCGAGCTCCTGGAACGCGGGCAAGAATGCAGGGGTCCAGGCTCGCCCGGGCTGGTACCCTATTATGGGAGTGGAGTCGCGCGCGGCTGCAGCCAGTTGGTTTGGGCGCGGAGATGCGCTCTCCCGGGCGTCTCGGGGGGCGTCGGGCAGTCCAGATCCGTAACCCTGGCCCCTGGCAAACCCGGGGTCTGCGTACTCGCAGGCATACCCAGGTCTCAAGAGTAGAATTCGGGGACCACGGGGATTTCCCAGAACCTGCTAGCCCTGAGCCTCCAAGTTTTCATACCTAAGTTGGTCTCTTCCGCATGGAGTCTCCGAAGTCTGGAGGGTTCTAATAGAGTGAGGCAGAGTCCGGATCTGTTGTCTAGGTAAGGGTCAAGAAGTGGGGAGGACCGGTCCGTCAGTACCGTGAGCAGGCACCTCAGTTTCCCACTTCCTCCCCAATCTGCCCAGCCTGCCTGCCACTGAGCCTGATCCAGTCCTCAGTCAAGGTAACTCCCTGGGAGACTCTCTGGACTTCCCTCTCAGGGGGGATCAAAAGAGCCTGGAAGGCTAAATGTAGGAATCCTGGAGCAGCCTGAAAAGAGTAAAAGGCAAGGATAGTAGAAGGGGCGGGGGTGGGGTGGGGGGAGTTCCTAGTGGGTGGACTCATGTACCTAAATGTACAGCACCCACCGCCAAGACATGGTCTGTGGAGTTACTGAGCGACTTCTGGGCTGTTTTGGGGGTTGGAAAGGCTCTTTGCCTTCTTCAGTGTTCTCCCTTTCAAACTAAACCTATTTCTATCCCCTTCCCCTTAGTCTCAGTTTGTCCTCCTCCTTCCCTAACTACTGTGCTTCTTAGAGACAGAGTCAGAGAGAGCCACAGGTGAAGCTGTGACACCACACTGGTCTCCCAGCCTCTCCAGGAGGCCCCCACTTTAGGCAGCAAGAGTGGAGTCCTGAGCTCTGAGGGTTTTTAACTCCCACCCTTTCCAGGAACTGACAAAGTACAAGGAACAGCGCAGGGCACTCTCACAGTGATGCTCCTGAGAGGCTGGCATTTCCCACTAACTTTGCTAGTTCTGACCTGCAATGAGCAAACCTCTTTGCAAAGATTCAGAACCTAGTTCTTGTCACTGAACATGCTCATTGTTTTTGAAAAAAATAGAAGTTTACCACTTTGAAATCTATTTTCTCTAGGCATGTGGGATCTCATTTTCAAGGAGAAAAGATCCCGAATACTAACTTTTACTGCAGACATATTTTTTAGACTGTAGACAATGATAATTTGCATTTTATTGAATAATATATACTGTTCATTAAAAGAATTCTGAAGTATTCCTTTTACAAGAAAAAAAAACCACTAGTACCTAAAATATCTTTCACCTTAGATATGTTTTAACCTTAACATCCTGGTTTTTTTGGACGCAATCAACTCTACACACTCCAGTAACAAAATTCCCATGAACAATACAAAATAAGTGGTGAGTGTGTCTCACAATTTCCAATGCTTATTACCTTAATTGGTGTTTTGCTTATACCTTACACATTTTAAGAGACAAATCTAGACATACCAGAAGTGGTTATGCCAGCTAATAGCCCCCTTCCTTGTACAAGAAACTTAAGGTAGCATTTTCCTCTTCTGCATTTCCCTAATCTAAAGCAATTTCAGGAAGGAGGTGGAAAAAAAATGTTTTAAGACATATCTCTTCACAGATCTATTTATCCAAGCTCCAAGCAATCACATTCATTCTTTTAAAAGTAGTTTTCAACGTGAAAACAACCCAACATGATTCACTGACCTTAAAATATATGCTACAAGATAATGAGATTTCCTTTTTCTAAATAGGAGCCAAAACGCATAAAGGAAAATTGCATGGCCTGGTGTTATTTATGTGACATACAAATGTCTTATTCCTTCTGGCTCTGAGGGACCTGTGGTTGGCATGGGCACCACCCTATGTGTTCCTAAGGATCATGCTTACTTTTAAAGGGACATTTCAGCACCATGGAAACCAGCTTTAGCTCAGAGGAAACCTGCCTCTCTACAGTGAGTTTCTTATGTCAGTCAAGTCCGACACTGAATACAAAATATCAAAGGAGTTGGGGACTAAGCCAATGTCTGTGTGTGTACGTGTGTGGAAGGAAAGAGAAGAATTACAATGCATTCTTTTTCATCTCTTATCACTCCTTTCTCTTTCCAACAAACTATCAGCCATCCAACCAACCAACCAACCAACAAAAAGGGGCTCTTGATTATTAATTTGCATGTTTTCCAGTAACTTAAAATATCCTGAAGTAAAGTACAGCATAAATGCCAGGCACTTTGCACTGTGTTTACACAGAGAAGGCACTTGAATGCTTGAATGAATAAATTGCGGGTCTACTTTTCTTGCCAGAGTATCGGCTTAAACTTCAGCTATTGGGCCAAGTGAATCAAAAGTGTAAGATGTAAGATGGAATTCATGCATCTTAAATATTGGAGAGGCCTTTGACTATGCACACATGCATGGTTCTTGCACATGTTGTGAAAGCCTGTTGAAAAGTTTACAATCTTACAACACAGTTTAGAGACATGAAGGGGGTCCTCTAAGATGGAGGTTCCCTAAACATTACTCTGCATTCCAGAGGTTTCCTAGTAGCCTACATAGAAGAGAAATATGGCCAGCTGCTGGGAATTCTCTAAGGGATTCTGGAGTCATTCCTGCCTCTCTGTATACCCCAGTATATGTTAACAACCAGTTAAAGTCACTCACACATACACACGCGTGTGTGTGCACACACACACACAATTGAGCTTCACAGTCAGACATCCTCCTCACATGGCCAGCCAACCTCCACCTAAGACTGAAGGGTCTAGGTAACCTGAGTAGATGGTGGCCAACCACCATTAGTGGAAAAAAAGGAAAAATAATTCCATGTGCATATGCAATTTCCGGGACAGATGTATCATATTTCTAGGAATAATACTAATAAAGGGATATATTCACATAGTGTATTTTTATGCATCATCTCAACATACACAGTCATAGAGGTGATGGTAAAAGCATAAGCTTAAGAGTTAAGAGGTGGGCCGCCAAGCTTTCTAACACATGATTTGTTGTCAGAAAGCGCAAGTTTGGGTCCCACCTCCAAGACTTACTAGATATGTGCCTCAGTGAGAGTTATTCAGTCTCACCGGGCCTTTGATTTGCATCTGAAAAATTGAATTAAAACTGTTACAACCTCACAATGTCCTTGGTAATAGGACATAATAGATATGAAAGGGCTTTGGGCAGTACATGGATAAATTAGTCCCATTATAATTGTTTTGTTATTTTCACTTTTTAAAAAAATTATTGACATTTTCTTCCTGAACAGAGGCGTACTAATTGATTTAGTTTATTTTTATAAAACATTTAATATTTCTGAGCTCAAATCCCCTCATTTGTGAACTAGCAGTAATGATATCTGCCTTTCCTGTTTCACAAGGGAGGATCAAATAAACTAAATTTTGTAATTCACAAAAACCACCAAATAAATATACTATATTACTATTATGTAATTAAATATAGCATATAAACAGAAATATTATGGAAATTTATATGAATAGTGTCAAAAGTTAAATGACAATATAATTGTACAAATGCTTTCATTTCCTTAAGAGAGATCCAAACATATTTTATGTCAATCATCAGGTTGGCTGTAGCATCATTTTTTAATATATATACCTTAAGGATCCCCAAAATTCCAAGCAATGTTTACCACATATTTGTTCATATTTCTGCTTGGGTGTACAAAAACTCACAACTTTATTCTTTTGTCACTAAATTCTTTCATCATTTTAATATTTGTTCTTCACCCGACAAATATGTAAGTGGTTACTGCCCTACCTTGAGCCAGACACACTTCCAGGTGCAGAATGTACAACAGTGAACAGAATGGACAAGCACATCTGCCCCCTTACAGCTTATATTCTGTTGATTTACAATCTGTGTTACCACTGAAGTTTTTCACAGGCCTTCAATGCAGACGCTTTTTATTTTTTGATTCCAAATATTATTCATAAAGAGTTTTCAGTTAATCTTCTGGCATCAATTTGTTATATTAATGACATAGTCAACATGGAATAGGTTCAAGCCCCCAAATCCTTAGAGGAGAGAGTAGGTTCATGCTGCCAAACCTGAATCAGAAGCTGCTGCCTTTGTTTTGGAAGATCTGTTTGACCTAAGGAAGATTTACTCTGAAAGAGCATGTTGGTCCTAACATTAACTTGAGAACTCCAACTGGCCCTTGAAAAATCTGGGAGAGAACCTATCGGATAGGATGATGAAAAAAGAAGGTCTGGCTAACATTGACATATTTCTGCAAATAAGCAGATCTGTTGCCTTATTATTTTATCTGCGTAATGTGCCTTTCTCTTTAGTATTGATTTTACAGGCATAAAGTTTAGACTACGTAGACCTGACCTGTACAGCTTCCTTTCCTATGTGATTTGTGATCTCCAGTTTTCATTGAGAAGACATGGCTTTGCCTAAGTTCAAGTGTTAGTAGAAATGCTGGAACTTGAAGCTAGCTATTCCGATCTCAAGTTTCAAGCTTTTTGCATTTAATTATGCTGTATTGTGTGTGACTTGTGTATACAGTTCTATGAGTATTTAAACAAAGCTGAAACCAAATGTAAGAGAAATGATGTGTTGCTCTTAGTTACTCAGGGATAACTACATAAATTAAAGTTACTGTGATTTATATTTGAATGTATTTCAGATAACTATCAAAGAGGAAAGTTGGTATTATCATTGGACTTTACAGAATTTCTCTTTAAGAAGAGTTTAAGGAAGGTGATCAAGTTGGAGGGGAAGCTTTGCTACCTAACGCCTAGGAAACACAGTTTTTAATTAGATTGTGGACTTAATAGGAATGGTTTTAAGGGAGGGTTGATGGAGATGGTAGTGTTGGTGGAGAATTCCCATAGCCTCTCAATCCTTTTTTGTTGATTCACTAATAACTATTCGTATAATATAGAAAATATCATCTATGTCCTAAAATTTTCCAGAAGTTATTTCGACTAGAAGAAAGAATGATGGAGAATTCCAGTAGAAAGGGATTTACGTTTCTAACTGCCTTTTTCTAATTGACTGACCTTGAGAGAATTACTAATTGTGTGTGTGTGTGTTTTGTTAGCTATAGAAGAAGAAATGATAACAAACTCACAGGTTTGTTGCAAAGACGATATGTGATATTCACATGCAAAATGCATGGCATATGGGAGAGTTGATGAAAATACTTCCCTCTATTTCTCTGTGTTGACAAACAGAGTAGGAGTTTTGTGCTCTAGAATAACTTGTCTGATCAAGTAAGAGTTGGGTCATATTCTCCCTTAGAGATTCACAAGGCAGGCTCTTCGTAATTCTGCACAAAGAAACCTGTTCCTTTTGTTTAATCCAGCATCTTCCACATTTTAATTATCAGAGGACTCTCACTTGAATCACAGCCATTAATGTCCCACTGAACTCATGGTCCTCGGAATATATTAGAGGAAACACTGGTCATAAAACTACTGAAATTTCAATATACACATCAAAACTCACATGGCCACACATCCTACTGCTTCTTCAGTCTAACCCAATTCTGCCCACTCCCTACTTCAGAACTTTTGCATAAAGCCTTAAGAATAGATTTAAATGTTTAGATACTTATTGTGCTCTGTTATGTACAAAACATTTTTAAAACCCCCTTACCTATTCTGAAGCTATATCATTTTTATTAGCTTAAATTGTGATATGGGACCATTTCCCTGATTTCTTTTTCCACTAGAATTACTTTTTAACATTGTTTTAAATGGAAAGATTATATTGGAATTATATTTTCCAGGAATATAATTTGTAGTAAGTTAAAGGTCTATCTATATTTAAAGTTCAACCTACTTATTTGTTTTTGAATACGTCTGATTTTTTCAATGATAAAATTTCACAGAGTAATAGAAACATTGAAGTTAAAAGGAATGTATACCAGCTACATGAACTTCATGAATTTCTTGTTTTGGTCGACTACTGAGATCAAGCTGTCATATCAAATTGGAAAAACCTACAATCTTATTACATCAGCACTATAATATTAGAAATAATAAGTCTCTTGGAAAAATGGTTTATCCTAGAGGGAAAAACAAATAACAAGTAAAGAGATAAAAATATTTGATTTTGTATATATGTTATTAGTGAACTACTGAAAAAATAAAAACCTTTAGAATAAGTTTCCCAAGTCACTTGGACAACATTTCACTCCTTTTTTGTGCTTTTTGAAAATTTTAAGGGTTTTTTTTAAGCGTGTAATTTTGTATAATGCTATGCTAAACATATTTATTAAACACAAGGTAAGATTAGTTACAAAGTGCAATTAAGAAGAAATGACATTGACTAAATGAAGAGTAAACTCCTATTGACCACAAATCAATTTCACAGAAACACCATACAACAGTAAAAACACTTTCTTTTAACTCCCTAAATTCTTTAATATATTATTTGGTGCATTAGTTGACTAAATACTTTTGAGGGATTATCCCATCTTACATCTTTTGATGAATTACTAATTTACTAATATCCTGACTAGAAAAGCAAAACACAAAATAAAACAACATACAAAAGTCCATCAACACTCTTTAAAATTTCTACTGCATAATGTTTCAAAAGCAGCTCAACAATGCAGACTTTTAAATTAAAATCATGTATGTATGTTTTTATTTGATACAAATCCAATGATTAATTGTCATCAGTTATCAATTTGGAGACTAGCACTTCATTACTACAACTAGTTTCCTTTAAAAATGCAAAAAGGAATGTATTAAAATTCATTATTTATTACACTGAGCAAGTCCAAATTATAGACTATGTTAAGGCAAAACATCTGTTTTATTTGATTGATTAAAGCTCAACCCATAAATGGGTTAGTACACACATACATAAATTTCCTGGCTCTGTCAGCTGAAGGGGCCTAGAAACAATGACACGTTAGTAGCAATGAGCACACCTGGCACTTAGGCACCATTGGAAAAATGGACAATTCGAGGACTGAAGAAGGAAATATACCAGATGACCCGGGAACATCTTGGAGTGACAAAAAAGTAAGAAAGTGCTCAAAAAAATTCCAACGATAGGAATATGTTAAAGGGACACAGAAGCCAAGTACTGGGTTCCCAATGGCCAAAGCCAGAATAATTTGAGTAATAAAATTTTAAAAAGTAGTACTGGATTATAAGCTAAAGTATAAAACAAATACCCACAACTCCACACTGATATGGATAAGTGATCAAATAAATAAATAAAAGGGAGAGAAGAGACAAATCTCCCAAGCAGAAGGACCAGGTGTCAACCTCAGCATCACCAGTGATAAATCATATCGATAGTATTTACCTCTGATGTGATGGGATGTAAATGGCACTTTACCTATGTGGTTTTCCTCCTCCAAATCCAGACCCCACTCTAGTCACAAGAAAAATATCAGACAAATGCCAATAGTCAGGCATTCTACAAAATACCTGGCCAGTAGTGGCCAACACTGTTAAAGTCACAAAAAGCAAGGAGAGTCTGGGAAACTGTCACAGCAAAGAAGAGCCTAAGGAGACATGATGAATAAATGTAATGTGTCCTGAATGGGATCCTGGAACAGAAAAAGGGCATTAGGTTAAAACTAAGAACATTGGAATAAGGATGGATATTACTTAATAATAGTGTATCAATATTGGTTTATTAATTTTAACAAATGCACCATATTCAAATAAAAGTGTTAATAACAAGGGAAATTGGATGTGGAGGATATGAGAACTCTCTGTACTAATTTCCTAACTTTTATGTAAGTTTAAAACTCTTCTAAAAAGAAGAAATAAAGTCTATTAAAAACCACAAAACTCAAGCCATATCAAGGTTTCTTCTGCTTTTACTGTTCCCACTTACTTTGCAGTACGTAAAGATCTGCAACTAATTGTATCAAGGGAAATAGAAAAACTATTGTCAATGCTATACAATATGTTGCATAAAGAGTTTTCTAAGAGTATCATTAAAATAAAGACAAGAGCGTATAATGTTAGAAAAATCATTAAAGAAATAAACTATATAAAAATTGCTATTGATAAAATGTGATGATTGTATGTTTTTTTTTAATTCTGTAATGAGTTTGTAGAAAATCAGACATTAGCTGTTTCTATCCATTAGTATCTAGGTTTTCAACTATTATGCGCTTTTTGTACTTAAACATAGTTTAACTTTGAATATTGATTCAAGCATTGTAACATACTCTGTTAGAGGGAGTAAGTGCTGATGTCTTTGAATGAATACTCATAGCTAACTGTATGGATTCCTTTTCTTAGAAAAATTGTCTAAATATGGCTTTAAAAAGTCAATACTTAATTCACAAAGCCAATAAGGTGTTTCATAATTCAAATTGGGGAAACGATGGTGAAAATCAAGCGTTTTTTTTTTTTTTTTTTATATGAGGATTCAGTTACAACTTTTAATGGTTTTCTTGTCTTTTGTTTTTAATTTTAAACTTCTAAAATGCTGGACTACACACTTTGGCAATCCATAAACATAAGTTGCATTCTGACGATCTGCCTAGGTTTATATTGTATAAGATGTTATTGTACTTCAACTCCTAAAAATAGATTAGTCAGATAAAGCCACCTTTCAAGTCTAAAGGCAACATTTGCCTTTTCAGTTCTGAGTGGTGTGTGTTTCTTTTGTCCTCAGGATATATTTGAACACTCAAACTGTATCTATACATGTCCACTGAATTGACAGGAGTCGTCATAAATGATTGTGAATGATCTAAATGTTCAACAGGAGAGGATGGTTAGAAAAGAATAGTTAGAAAAGATGGTTAGAAAAGACTCAAGAAAGAAGGATTAAATATAATCCTTGTGATGAAATTCATGTAAGATGGAGAATGCTTAAAAAATAGTATAGACAATAGTAAATGATTTTACGTACTTTGGAATGGGTATGTATACTATTCTTCCTTACTTACAGATAAGAACTAAAGGAAAATGAATGTGGAGAGGAGAAGCCCATTTGTTTTGTTAAGATGGTGAAATTATGGCTGAAGTCTCTCATTTGGATTCCTGTTAACGTTCTTTGCCTAATTTAAAAGTGGTTGGTTAAAGTTACCATTCTATAGTTTCTCGATAATTCTAGCAGTCATTTGCATGCAGTTTGGCATAGTGAAAAGTGCACTAAAATAAGAATAATTTCAGCTCTGGTGGTTCTTAGCTTGGCCGTGTCACATAATCTTTTACTAAATCTGTTTTCTTGTCTGTCAGTGGGGAGCTGGTGGTGAACAGGTGCATGGGTGCACAGCTAATCCCTTCCAGATATGCAAGTCCCTCTATAGTGTTGGCTCTGCTTTGCTGTCATTGGTTTGAACTGAGATGCTACAGGAAGGCGTGCAACTCCATTATACTTAGCATTTATAGCCACAGCATCATGGGTGTGGAAATGGAATTTCATTCATTTCCCTGTAATTAAACTTAACTAGGCATACAAACCCTTACTTCCATGGGGGCCACAACAAGGTCCTCATTTTTAATTAAAATGTATATATTTCAGAATCTCTTTTCTTCCTTCTCCCTACAATGATCAAAGACACCTTCCTTTAAGGGAGAGGCATTTGCTGATATTCTCCATATCTTGGCATAGCTTGTCCTGTCTGGTCCTGGGTTTTGCCCTCATCCCTCACTGGGGAGCCCACCTTGGCTCACTCTGGGGCAGCTGATCCTTTGAGACTCAGCACATTCTCCATCTGGTCTCTCAAGTAGGATGTTTACCCAGCACCTCATCAAGGCAGAACCCATGATCCAGACAATAGTAACCAGCATCAGGTTACCTTCAAGCCCTGGCTGTTTTCTCAGGCCCTCTCTCGTTCAAGCATGCAATGCCTCCATCTTGATTCTCTTCATCCACCTTGAGTGGAAAACTGTCCACTGTGGTGCAGTCCACTCCCAGTGTACCCAACTGCATGTGGGCACAGGCCCTCCCCAAATCTGAGGGGTTCTCTTGACCTCCTCCCTCAATACTGCGTTTCCAAACTGCAAGAAGGAGAAATGGGGAGCTGGATTCTTACAGCATCACATGTTTATCTGAACTCTGAGGTTCAGGCTATAAACACTATGGTGGTACTTAAAGCAAAGCTTTTAAGATTAAGGCAACAACAACAGAAGCAACAATAAAAGCAAACTTTTTAAATTTCAGTTTTTTGGCTTTTACAACAGAAAGCATAGGTTTTTAAGACTAGCATCTCAATGTTTCTCTCTCTCTCTCTCTATAAAATTGTTATATATTATATCATAATTATATTATATTTATTGTATACGGATATTATTACATACATTAGACACATTAAAATGTATAATACTACATTATAATATAGCAGAAGATACATACATTCATATGTGAAAACGTACATATATATATTAAAGTGCCAATTTATGTGTTTCTCTGTGCTTTATTTATTCTACCTGGGGAAAAGTCCCATATAAAGCTATCATTACATTTCACATAAGTAGGAAAGGGCATTGTGGATAAACACCCTCTCTGTGAATAATGGTGGTGGGAGGTCAAGAGAAAGATAGAGAGGAGAGACACAGGGACCACACAGACACGACAACATGTTATATCTCCAAAATGTTCTCAAGCTACAAGTGCTGTGAAATCTGTTCTGTGGCCTATGAGAACATCCCTGTTGGTCAGATGGAACAGTAGGGCACAGGTGCCATCAACTAGGGCCCAATTAATGTAAGAGGATTGATAATGTTTTGCTACATCTGTGGAGCATTTGTAGGAAAATAGTCAAACCATGAAATAAACATCTTAAGGAAAAATAATAGTTTAATAGAGAATACAACAAAACTGTTATAAATAATCATTCATTATTGGCTTAGTATATGCAGCCTACTCTTCTAGAAATTATAGCTAAATGGTAAAGAGAGAAAAAATCAGACTCAGAAGTCCCTCTGAACAAGCTATAGAAAGCATATAAATAGGAAAATATAACAGTATTTTATATAATACTTGTGCATATAAATAAATTGAAAATAATAGTGCTTAAGACCAGATGGGGCTTTCAAAGATCTTAACATTCAACTTTCTCATTTGATAGATGAGAAACTTGAGGGTGCAGAAACTAAACTGATACAAATACTCGGTAGCCAAGCCACAACTCTAAACTTCCATCTCAGTGTTATTTTCTTTCGACTTTGTTCTTCTCATATAACTCACTTGAAAGTAGTGAAAAATCCATATTTGAATGAAATAGAAGTAGTAATCAACCAATAAAATACATGAAAGTTCCAGACAGCAAGACAACAAAGAATACAAAACTAAACAGTGTGGTTTCTTTAAATCTGGATGCTCTTTGGAGAGAAGTTAAGTTTTAAGGTGTGTCTTAAAGGAGCGAGTGGGACGTGGGAAATGGGAGTGAGGCACAGCTGAGGTGGTGACGATTGCTGAGAGATTAAAATCCGGGGAAATTCTGGCATCTAGGGAAAATATCAATAGATAAATCTTAACGAAAATGTGTTAAACTGTATCTATTTTTAGATTTTTTTGAACTTTCTATTATCTAGACATTTCTGGTCAACTTGTCTTACAGTGGCTTAGGTGTGAGAAATGTCTTCATATCTAAAAGGGCTCTTAGAAAAAATTGAAAATAGCAATTACAAATGAGTGAGATATAGCATAACTATTTAGAATAGTGTGCATTAACATTATATCTCTTTATTACCCTAGTTTAATTGGAACGATTCAAGTGACAGTCTTCAGTTAGGCTAAATGCATGTGCATACAAGGGAAGAAGCTAAGGAATAACATATACCACTCACTTTTTGAGAATGTCATAAAAAATCAGAAAGGCAGTCCACAGTGTAGAACTTTGAGATTCATCCTCCCACCTCTACAACAGATACAGGAAAAGGAGGATGGATGAATGATCAATGTGATGCTTATATAAAAACAAATCAGTAAACAATTTCTAGAGAGCATACTAAAATAAGTTTGCTGTGCTAGTCCTGAAGTCTATTCCTGCCTTTTGTTTCCCACCAAGTAATCTTTCAAACTGACTTCTGGATTTCGAGAGTAAAATTTGACCTTTCCTTCTTCCTTCTGAGGTTGAAGTTTTAATTTATGTTTTCACACACTCTCCATCATTTGCTTGTTCATTTATTCATTCTTATATTTATAGCTTGTCTTATTATAAAAATATTCCAAAGGCGTATAGAAATACACATATTATAATCTGATACAAATACAATAATGAAAATGGAGGTAAAGGTGAAGTAATATAAAGACAGGAGTGCTGTCCTTGAAGAGGTGCCAAAAGTGGACCAATTTTATCCGATCTTTCTAGCAACCGAAATAAGAAGGGAAACAGGACAAATCCCAAAGTTCAGAGAATCTAGCTGCTTAGACGAATTACAGGTTTTTCAGGTTAAAAGACATGAAAGAAATTCATCCTGTGATCTTGTCAAAGGGAAATGACGTGATATTGTAGATAACATCCCTATAATAAAATAAGTAGTCTGTCTATACATTTTTTTCTTGTAAAGTGCTCGATATAACTCCATGATGAGACACCAAATAACAATAAAAACAATTCTGCAAAACCTCCTGGTATGGAACTCTCAAGTCATTTGGTTTGAGTCAAGACTAAAATTTATAGTATCAAGAAAATGGATAAACTGCAAATCACTTCACAATTGTTCATCGTTCTTGCTCCTTGAGTCCAAGCTTTATTGGAAGGTAAGAAATAGAAAGTTAAAGGGGTAGAGGATTTGATGAAGCATGCATTTCTGGTTAAAGGCAGATCACAAACATCATAAGGGAGGGATGAAGCCCTATGAAATTAAGAAACCCAAACAAGGTACCTCCTTGAATAGAAGACCACCTCACCTCTGTGGGATGAAACACCTGGAACCACGGCCAAAGTTTTTCTTAGAAAATCCTTCTGAGTTCATCCCATTGAATGCATAAATGGGTGATATGCATTTGTCTACATTGGAGAACAAGGCTGCAAATATTGTTGAATATTTACCAGAGCCATTAGAAGGAAAAAGTCAGAGAGAAAGGGAAAAAATAAAGCCTTTGAGAAATTAAGTTTAAATAATGTGTCTTTGAGGTAAATTCTAAGATAGATAAGTTGTGGAGTGTACACACAGTGACCCCCTATAGGGTCAGCTATAAGCAAATAACATATTCAGTATAGTCTGCCCCCATGATGATTTGGATTTCAGAGCAATTGATCTTAAGCCCTCTTTCTTAAGTGAACATAGAATAAAATGCATTGTCTCATTGACTGTGTATATATATATGCTAACTGTTCAGAAAATAATTTGCTACTTTTTGTACTATCTTATTTTCCTTGGATTTTGTATTTTATATTTGTTTTACTGTGCTATTGGTTATTTTCATTTTTAATTAGAATCTTCTTTGCATATCCTGGTCAATAATAAAGCTTACGTCTTTCTTTTCCTTTCTGAATCTTTTGGATACTCCTCTGTAATCCCAATTATCTTTCCCTAGAAAAGCATATTTAATTGATCAGGACTATTGATTTAGAGGGTGAGGGGAACACTTTTAAATTTTGTTTATCAATCTGTGTCCTGAAAGTCGAATTTGTCCCAATTTCTTTGGAGTCCATATTTTAGAATACTACAATGGGTTTCAGATTTAAAAACAAGCAAAAGAACCCCCTGAAACATTGTATGTTTTGGTTTCAGGTTTTGATCTTTCTCTGTGGATCCTGAAAAACAACTTTAAATTTTGTAGAATTTCTTGCCTTTTTTCTGGGAGAAAGGAAACACTCATTAAAGCTTCATGATATATTTCATTTCCAAACCCATACCTCTATACTTTGAGCTGAAAAATAATTTGATGAAGTTAAAGATTCCTGTCACAAAGGTAAAAAGACAAGGTAAACTACAAATTGAGTTGATGATGGTCTCCTTCTATTTCATGTTTATCGTCGCAAATTATTTTTCCAATCGTTGTCTAGTTTACTCTCTTTCCAAACATTAATGTGAATGCAATGCATAAGAAATTATGCCGAAGTAGAACTTCCCCATTATAGCTGCCTAAGCACTGTAAAGTAATATGCAGGAGAGAGGAGGAAAAAAAAAGTCTTCAGGGCCTTTGAAAGAGGGAAAATGTCACATTGTAAATCAATTCATGACCATCCAAATCAGCATTATATTTCATAAATCTATAGAGAGCATAAGTCACAGTCAAAAGCAATTGTCATAAAATCCCTTGTGGGAAGACCCATGTACACACACATATAAACACATCCGCTGGGCCCAGAATCATGGAAATCAGGAGTGCAGAAGTCCATTTAGGCCATCAAAAGTGATTGCTTTCTGCCTAGTGTAGATTTGGGAAAACCATTTTATGTCCTGCAATCTGGTCTTATGTACCAAACACTAATATTTAAGATTCTTGTTAAAAAAATCCACAATCCTCTCTCTATATTATCCCAAAAGGCTGCTCAAAAAAGTGATTTGTTTAGGGCCGTGCAAATGCAGGATCCAGTAATTGGAATTAAGTTGAAAAAGAATGAGGAATACAGCATCAGAGGTAATGGGTTTGCACCTTAGTTGTCTTTAAACGAAGAGCTATTTCTATTCATTTCTTTAAAGGATATTTAAGTAAATGTAATTTTTAACATGTAGGCATGAAGAAAATTGGTTAAAAGGGAAAGAAAATGAAAATGAGTGTATTTGGGTTGCTTCTAATGCATATTGTGGATTTTTTCTCTGGGATTGTTTTTCCTGAGATTTGTAGTACGCATGCAACATTGTTAATTTTCATGTCTGTATAGTGAAAAACTAAGTGTGTATTAAATTATTTAAGGATATGAAGAACAATAGAAAGACATGCATTTGTAAGGTAATTGTGGAATCAGGTTTATTCAATCCACAGAAATTATTTTCTTCACAATGTTTGGCATTTGTTGAAGAAATAAACATATAGAAAACATTTCCAAAAATAAAACACATTAGTGGTTATTTTGATTCACCTTAAAATTCAGATATTATTCTTTTGGACACAGATAATATGGTACACATGTTTACATACTATATATTCATTATTACTTTAAAGTAGAAAGTAGTTATTCCTGAGCCAGCCCCGGTAGCCTGGTGGTTAAGTTCAGTGCACTCCGCTTCAGCTGCCCAGGTTTGGTTCATGGGCATAGACCTACACTGATCTGTTAGCAGCCATTCTGTACTGGCTGCCCACGTAATAAAAAATGGAGGAAGACTGGCACAGATGTTAGCTCAGGGTGAATCTTTCTGAGCAAAAAAAAATGTTCAGTGCAGTCCAATTGGGCGTCCCAGGTTTGGTTCCAGGTGTGGAACCACACCACTTGTCTGTCAGTAGCCATGTTGTGGCAGTGGCTCACATAGAGAACCAGAATAACTCACAACTATACACAACTACATACTGGGGCTTTGGGAGGGAGGGGAGAAGAAAAAAGAAAGAAGATTGGCAACAGATGTTAGCTTACAGCAAAGCTTACCCTCCAAAAAAAATTTTTTTAAAAAGAAAAAGAAAGTAGTTATTCCTAATATAACCATTTTGTTGATGTGGAAATTGAGGCCAGATTTCATGCACAAAATCAAGTCAATGGAGAATGGTCTTATATTTAACTCGGCAAGGGAAAATTCACTTTGTGAATACATGATCCAATTTAATTCCCGGCATAGTCTATATTTGTATAATTGCCAACCCTTCCTTCACCTACTTTTATGTACAGAACAGTAGTATCACCCACCAGGACTGTTTTAGTGTGTCATCAGAAGAAAAGGTAAATCCCCTTACCTTCGAAATCAATCCTAGTTTACGTTAGGGTAATAATCATCCAGTACCCAAAGGAATACAAGAACCGTGTTGTAAGTAGTAGTTTTTAAATTAAACTTCTCAATTTACTATAACTAGATTTCCTTTAGAACTTTGCCTAATTCCATTTTTCAGGATTTCAGTGTACAATTAACTTGCATAGCTGTATTAAAGTGAGTTTGTGTGCTGAGAAATAAAACCAAATTCCAAAGTCTTAATTAAAAGTGTAGGAAACCTGAGAGAAATTTTAGATATTAGTCATCTGACCTATGCTAGCCTATTATTTTTTGATTTATTTGATTTATAAAGACTTAATTTTTATTTGAAAACCCCTAGGGAATGATTACAGTTTAAGATATTTTTGAAGCTATAAAACAAAACCGTTATGAATGGCAGCAATTCAAATTAATAATGCTCTTAGCAGGCCATGCAATGAAAACTAACATGCCAAAGCATTTCTTTTTATTGTGAAGTATATTGGAAAAACTTGGTGCTAGCATTTCAATAGCACTTTCCATTACACATATATATTTATTTGAGTCTGTCAGGTTTTTCCTCTAGAGCAGTGATATTCAACCGGGAACAATTTTTGTCTTCCAGGGGACATTTCTCAATGTCTGGAGACATTTGTTTTGTTTCAACTTGGAGATGGTGGAGTTGTTACTGGCATCTAGTGGGTAGAGGTCAAAAGTGTTGCTAAACATCCTACAATGCACAGGATAGCTCCCTACAACAAAAACTACGCAGCCCAGAGTATCAACAGTACTGAGAATGAGCAGTTCTAAAACAGAGATTATGAACACAAAGCTTGTATAGGTGTAGTGTAGAAGCTTTGGAAATCTTGCTCCAAAAAAATAAATAACATATAACAGTCACTCACATATTTTCAGGAGGTATGGACAGAGGCAACATGCCATGGTAATATTTTGTCGTGAATCAGGGATACAGCTTTTGATAATGCTTCCCTTGCCCAGCATCTATGGTACCTCTTCTGAGAACATGTCCATCTGAAACACAAGCAGACACTGCAGTAAGTTACCAAATTGTGCATAAGAATGCCGTTTACTCAGTGACTCCATTGCAGGCCACTGTGTATACACATTAATGACCACAGTAGATAGTCTGTCTTCATGGAGCGTACAGCGTAGGAAAGGCATATGAGCATAAATTAAATGATCACACAAATAATTGTACACTGTGAAAAATATTATGGATGAGAGGGTCATAGTGTTATGAGCTCATTTAATGGAAGAAACTGACAGGGTTAAAGAAGGTCCAGGAAACTTTCCCAAAGTAGAAAATTATTGAGTTTAGATCTGTTGAAGTACAAACTGACTTGGAAAAAAAGGAAGAGGATTCTAAGTAGGAGAACATATATGGATGTCTGAAGTTGGAAAAGAGGATGTCTTCATCGACAATTTAGCTCTTTTACCAATACTTTTTGTTTGGCTGTGTTTGTGTGCATTTGTGTGCAATAATCCTTTTCCGGTAACACTTTCTAGGTAATGGGAAAAATAAAGCTCTGTCTTAGGTTAAAATTGCAATGCATAACCAGTTATGTAACCCATAGCTACCTCCCCCAAAGATAAAATTTAAATCTTCTCTTTGACAGCACAGAGAAATGAAATAGAATGTTCTGGTCATCCCCCAAGGGCCTATGAACAAAAGAGAAGAGTAGGAAATTCCTGCCCTCCCAAAAATAAAATTAAAGGAAAATATTTCTCTTTGCCTAAATCTTTGTTGACTGTCATTCTATTCTGCCTCTGGGAGAGTTCTCTTAACTCTGTAATATTTTTCTCCCACTCTCCATCTCCATCCTTGGTCAAAGAACACAGGGAATCAGAGAATGTCAGATCCAGGAAGGATTCACACCTTTACTTTTCACAAATTAAGCAAACTGGGGCACAGAGAGAGCCTCACCATTTAATATCTATTGTCAAAATAAGTACTGTCCTGAAGTATGTTGGTCCTGCGAAGCATGACTATTTTTAGCACAATGAATCTTTTCAGTACACCATGTAGGTTTACACAACTTTCTGCTTTGTTAGAGTACAGAAGCCAATTAAGAATATGAGTCAAGTGAGAGTTTCTTAAATTTAATCTACTCAGCAAAGGTAGGTAGACAGCAAGCACTGTGTTCTGGCAAACTCTTGATTCTCCCATAAGTTGTTCAGAGAGGGCTGCTGTTGCTCAGTGAAGAATTAAGACAAAGAAGGCCTAGAATGTGTACCACATATTCCCAAGCTCAAGAAGGCTTCGTGCATCCTGAACGTGTTGTCTAGGTGTGTACTTATGGAAGACCTTGCAATTTATCCCTACTTTACAGATTGCCGTAATACTTCTTGTAGACAGCCTGGACTATGTCCTCTGGGCATACATACTAATCTTCCACTGGAGCCATGTTTTCTCCAATAGGAGACTCTCTTCTCCAATTGCTATGATGGATAGTCTCTTTTTGCCTCTCCAGTTCCACTCTCCACCATTCTCTAACCTCCTTGACCTTTAGGAGATGTATCAAGAGGTTCTCTTGCCTTCTGGCTTTATGTTGCTTTTGCCCAGTGGGAAGCACCATCAGATGGGAAGACAGGAACAGAATGTGGCTTATTTATTTGTCTCCTTCCCCGCTGATTCTTTGTGAGTTGTCAGTACTTGAGTTCCTCCTCCACGGGTCTTAGCTTGTACTGGGTGTCTCTCTCCTAAAGTTCTAAGTGTCTTGGTATTCCCTCGCCTTGCCCCTTCAAGCCTAGGCTAGGTAGGTTGGTGGTGACCCACAGCTCTTGCTAAACCTAAGAGTTACCTTACTATCCATTACTTTTCTCTTCACCTGTCACATGTTTATAAAGAGCACCTTCATTACACACTGTCCTATCACCTCCTGTGAGTATGCCATCTGCTTTCCTCCAGGATGCTAACCTAGATAGTTTAATGCAACTGGGCTGAAACGTCTCTTGATAGGACAATGAAATCATAAAGATAAAATAGATGTGCCATTTAATATGTATATCAGACATTTTCCATTTACGCACAATCATTCCAGCTAGGTTTTCCTTAAAATGTCATTTTAATAATATAATATATGCATTGTTTCTTGACTTTATTTATTTACTCGCTTATTTTTCAGTCGCTTACTAGGAGAGGTGCACTTTAATGTATGTATTCCATAAGTAAATAGTAACACCCTCCCCCACATGATTATGTGCTAAGAAGGATGCCAGAAAAATGTAAGACTTAGTTTTTGCTTCAAAGGCTTTCAACTTGAATAAAAGAGAGAGAGCATATACTAGTGAATATGAAGTGATAGAAGAGGCTGATTATTAATATTTTGTATGCTTAAATCTCAGCTCCACATCTTACTAGGGGTGGGAAGTTGAGAAATTGCATGGATTCTCTTCGCTTCAATTTTCTTGTCTGTAAAATGGGATTGATTATGTCTGCTTCACTGGGCTTTGGAGATTAGCTGAGCTCTTGTGTGAAAGCGATCAGCACAATGTCGGGGACATGATTAATGCGTAAGAAAAGTTCATTGTCGTTGTTGTTACCATTGCCTCATTTGCACATAATTATTTGCAGTTCATAAAACAATCTGTACTGTTTTATCTTCTTAGTGTCTCAGTCAGTTCAGGCTGCTATAACAAAATACGATACACTGGTTGGCTTAAAACAATAAATGTTTATTTCTCACAGTTTTGGAGGCTAAGAGGTCCAAGATCAAGGTGCCAGCAGATTCAGTGTCTGGTGAGAGCCTACTTCTTGGCTTGCAGATGGCTGTCTTCTTGTTGCAACCTCACGTGAGGTAGACAGAAAGCTCTAGTCTCTTCCTCTACTTATAAGGCCATTAATCTCCTCATGGGGATGCCAGCCTCATGACCTCATCTAAACCTAATTACCTTCCAAAGGCCCCACTTCCAAATACCATCACATGGGGGTTAGGGGTTTAATATAGGAAATTTGGAAAGTCACAAGTCTATAACACTTAGCAACTCTAAGTTGTAGCCACTATCAACATTGTGCCCATTTTATTTGAGGAAGGTTAGCCCTGAGCTAACATCTGCTGCCAATCCTCCTCTTTTTGCTGAGGAAGACTGGCCCTGAGCTAACATCCATGCCTATCTTCCTCTACTTTATATGTGGGGTGCTTGCCACAGCATGACTTGACAAGTGGTGCATAGGTCTGCACCCGGGGTCCAAACTGGCGAACCCTGGGCCGCCGAAGCGGAATGTGCAAACTTAACTGCTGCACCACCAGGCCAGCCCCTTATGCCCATTTTTGAAATGAGAAAACTTTAAGATGAGAGGGAGTAAATGATATATCACTGTTCACATAAGGATAAGGCAAGATCACTGACTTTTTTGGCAGTTTTTATCGTATAATAGACTACATTCCTCAAAAAAAGTCACAAAATACATATTATAGATGCTGTACATTCCCAGAAAGTTATTCATTTATAGGGTTAAGGTCTCTAAATTTCTGATGCTCAGAGAAGAAAAATATATGTATACACACACGTTGACTTGGCTTCATTAAATCAACCTTGTGGCAACAAGTTTATAGAAAATCCTTGCTATATCCAATAAAATCATGCCTAAAAAGGTGAAGGTAGATGAAGAAAGATATGGTTCATTTGAAAGAGATATTAAACTCATGTCAGAGAGATTCCACTTGTTGTTTACTGTAAGTTCATTCTTTTTGTTTTTTATACCCTAAAGATGTTCTCCACAGCTCTGAAATGCGAATTCCATTTTAGAAGGTGGTTCATTTTCACAAAAGCTACTTTAGGGGAGAAAGTTGTGAAGTCATTTGGAAATAAAATAACTTTGAATAAGAGGGTTTAATCCTAGCTATTTGGAAGTTCTACTGACATAGTCCACTAGGATAATAAATATTATCAAAGGGATAGATGCTGTTTATTTAATCAGTTAAGAAGCTTTTAAATTGTGAATTATTTTCTTATTTACTCCCTGCATCACTTATATGTTCTTGAAACACATCTTGTATCTCTGTTCTGTGGCAGGTGCAAGCTACTACAGATTCTCAGAGAGGGGTGTTGACTTAACTCAGCCAGAGAAAGTACGGGAAGACAATAAACCCAGAGAACTATGTCAACAGAATAAGCCAAAATATTTTTATAAATTTTTTTTAAAAAGTTTCACTTGAAGCCATATGAGAAATCTGAAAGAGAGAAAAGACCTGAGTTCAAATCATTAAATTCTTTGTCTCACTTTCTATATTCATAAGAAAGAATACAGATCTCTATAGCTTAATGTTGTTAGAACCGGCATAATAGACATTAAATTCATATAAAGTTTTCCCCATTTTCAATTAGGTGTAATTTCAATAACTTTTTCTAACTGCAAGTACTTTAGTAATGTCTTCCATTGCATTCGTGAGTTTCTTTAAAATCGTATCAGCAAATTCATTATTCCTGGCTTATGACTTCCTCATTTTTTTCCCTAAAGTTGCATTTCTGATAATTATTTCAGTTGGGTTGTGTACTATTCAGATTTCCACTTTAAATATTAAAAAGACTAGAATATTTTTAGTATTTCAGTAATAGATTTTAAACATCTTCTGGTGATTTTTAGTTGCCTCCGGCCAAAGTTTTATTGTTTGTTTTTGTCTTCATTTTCACTATCTCAGCATCTCAGTCCTTTCTTCTTTTACCTCTATGTTTCATTGTCCAAAAATCAAATACTCTCTCAATACTGCACCATTCTCAGTATTTTGAATAGATGAAATCTGAATATCTACGCATGGTAAATCTTCTATAACCGTTAAAGACTGATTTGTGTATAATCTTACCGAGTTCTGTTAGATATTTAAATTGATGTCAGAGAATTCTGGGCTATACTTCAAATCCACTATACGGTAAAAACTTCATTGTCTGCTGCAGTGAAAATATGGCAGGACCAGGGGAGCTTTATAGTCTCAATTCTCAACCAATGAAGAGTTAATTTTTTTTTAAAGATTGGCCCTGAGCTAACATCCGTTGCCAATCTTCCTCTTTCTTTTTTCTTCTCCCCAAAGCCCCTCAGTACATAGTTGTATATTCTAGTTTTAGATCCTTCTAGTTCTGCTATGTGGGGATGCTTCCTCAGCATGGCCTGATAAGCCATGCTAGGTCCACACCCAACATCCAAACCGTCAAACTCTGGGCCACCAAAGCAGAGGGTGAACTTAACCACACGGCCATGCCATAGGGCCGGCCCCCTGCAGAGTTAATTCTTGCTGTTTTTACATTTTCTTATGCTTTGAGGGCTTTCCACTGATCTATTTAGCTTACAGTGTTCAGATGCTGAGCCAGGCCCTGGGGCTAGCTTGGTAGAAAGGTAGACACGATTCCCGCCTACAAGGATGCTGGTGGATGAGACCACATAAAAGTAAACCAAAACCATAAATACCAAGAGTTAAATGTTATGAAAGAAACAAGTGAAACTCATAGAGACTGGACAAGTGAGTTTTTGATGGAGAAGTACTGCCACAGATATTACGTGGCCAAGGTGGTGCAACTTAAGCTGACACCCTGTGGGAGACAATGAGCCAGATGTGAAGGGCAGAAGAAAGAACATTTTGTGTAAGGAATGG
Organism: Equus przewalskii; assembly: GCF_037783145.1. Taxonomy (NCBI): domain Eukaryota; kingdom Metazoa; phylum Chordata; class Mammalia; order Perissodactyla; family Equidae; genus Equus; species Equus przewalskii. The sequence goes on along the minus strand of NC_091857.1, from coordinate 26,862,233 downwards.
CATATGCACAAGCCTCAGGGAAGAGAAAAGCTCCTGGCATGTTTGGACACCTGAAGAAAGGCCAGCGTGGTAGGGGAGAGGCATGAGGTCAGCAAGGATCAGCTCATGCTAGCCTCACTCGGCCTCTGGTCTTCTGACAGGTTTGTGTGCCTCCGCAGGTCCATGAAGACTTTCCAGGGTGAACCGGTAGATGTAAGGGGATCTGTTTCCTAATTCTTCACTTCTGCATTTACTCTTTCCTGAAATCGACCTCACTGAGAACGCACCTGTGGTTTCCTAGTTCTCTTTTCCCACCTCTTCCATAATTGGCCTTTGCCTATTCAGTGAAAAAAGAACACCTGCCGCCCACCTTGAACCCTCCCCTGGTGCAGTCTCCAGGGCATAAATTTACACAATGCTCCTGAGGAACAACCCCGGAAGGGCCCTGGGAGAAAGACCAAGGCAGTTCTGCTTCTTTTATTCAGTGAAATACTGATAACAGAGTTTCTCTCTCTCTCAACTATCTATCTATCTATCCATCTTGTATCTATCCACTCATCTATTCATTAGACCATCTTTCTCTATTGTGGAGTCAGAATTCAGAAGTAATCTCTTAGTTGTAATCTTAGTAATGTCTTAGTCTTGGTTGGGGACACATATTAAGATTGTATGTGTGTGTTTTAAATAAATCATACTTTTTTTAACAGAAATTAATTCTGTTTTGGCTGACTGGTTTGACAAGGAGGACTAGTGTTAAAAAATAGTAGTATCACAGATATGTTCCCAAAAGTGACAAAAATAAGTCTTCAGTCCCAATAATTTGATAAACCTATATAAAGCACTTATACAAGATGCAATACATTAGAAATTACATGTTTTGAGACCATTTTAACTTACACTGAAAATTTTAAATACTGACAAAATATGTGGGGATAGGACCTAGTTTTTCTAAATTACTTCAGGAGTAAGTCAGAAAAAATAAAAGTGATGGCAGACCATTGTCCTCAGTCATGGCAAGGAGATGGGGTTTTATACTTAGTTCAACAGGAAGTGGTTGAAGAGTTTTAGTGGAAGAAGAGAATATTCATATGTAATTGCTTCACACATAGTAGGATTACAGAAAATCATTGTGGTGTTGGATTATGTTGTTTTTCGTGCTCTTTCTTCTCACGCCTGAGGAAAAATAAAAGCACAGCGTGAATCACCATTGTTTGTATTTATTTATTTATTTATTTTGAGGAAGATTAGCCCTGTGCTAACATCCACTGCCAATCCTCCTCTTTTTGCTGAGGAAGACGGGCCCTGAGCTAACATCCATGCCCATCTTCCTCTACTTTATATGTGGGATGCCTACCACAGCATGGCTTGCCAAGCAGTGCCATGTCTGCACCCTGGATCCGAACTGGTGAACTCCGGGCCCCTGAAGCGAAACTTGGGCACTTAACTGCTGCGCCACCTGGCCTGCCCCTCACCATTGTTTTTAAAATGTCAGTGGAGCAGAGATTGACATCTCATTCTCCAGAATGCCATAGTAAAATGGCAGCGGAAAGAGTAAATACCAATGTGCAAATTGGACCAGTAAGTGAGACGTGTTTAATCATTCATTTTCCTCAGTTTCAAACACAGGACCTGCTACCTCATCAAATTGGGATGAAACATGTCTTAATGTTGTTCTGCTTTGGGGCATTCTGTTTTTTGTAGAAAATAAATGGCAAAGCATCAAGCAGAACACACTTTCCTATCCTGTGTTAAAATTCAGTCCTCCTTGTTGAAGTACTTAGATGTGCAAACAAAAACTTGCCAAGTGATACAGCAAAAACAAAATGTCTTAAATCTTAATTAGGTTGAATATAATGAGAAACGTCAGATGCATGTTGGTTTGGAGGAAAACACAACCATTGTTACTTTTTCTGGGAAGAATTGAGATTGTGATGTATAATTTTGCAGAATTTGTATATACACATAGACATGCACGCGTTTTGTGTTATCAGTAAACCAACCTCTGTGAATATCTGTTTCCCTCCTTTTAGGATGCCACTGCCTGCAATTATGGCTATTTATTTTCCAAGGCTGCAAACCAGGAACACTGGGCTTACATATATTAAACCCAGTGATATTTAAGGCTTGAAATCTTAATCGACTTTGGTTTTCTTTTTGTAAAGTGCAAGCAGGGCTCTGACCATTGAGTTAGTCACAATAAGATGAATTACTATCAAGAGAACTGTTTGTTCTTTTGTCTACACAAGTTGCTGCCTCTGTTCTGTTGCTTTTATTAAAGTCTCTTTTCTTGCAGATTCTCTCTTCCCCTGCCTCTCTCCCTCACTCAATGTTTATGGATAGAAGTTTAGGCGATGTTAGCCTCTTTTTTTTTTTTAATATAAGGATATTAACAGACTTGTCACATGTGTTACTTGATGCACTAATTTAGATTATTAAGTTTTCTTACTTACATCTTTTTTTTAATAGAAACATGCTTTTCTCTGGCTTTCACTTTGAGATGTTATTGGCAAAAATAAGAAACCACCATTTACATACTGTCTACTCTGTGCCCAGCACTGTACTACATTGCACGTATAATCTCACTTAATTCATATGACAACGCTATATAATACCCTAAAACATATTTTCTTTTCTATCCTGAACATTATTCTTCTGTGAAAATGTCAGGTTCAAGCTTTTCTACCTCTGTATAATTTCCTACGTACTGCATTCATAATAGTGTTTCAGAGAAGGTAAACTAGATAACTGATTGTAAGAAAATTGCGATGATAAACATATGAAATATAAGAAAGCCTATATTAACTCAATTTGTAGTTCACCTGGGCCTTTTACAGATGAGACAGTAGTTTTTAACTTTATCAGATTTATTTTTCAATTTTAGAGTATAAAAGTGTGGATTTGGAGTATATACTCATGAACTTTTAATGAGTGTTTTCTTTCTCCAAGAAAAGAATAAGAAAGGCTAGAAAGTTGAAAGATGATCTTCAGGAGCCACAGAAAAAGAGGGAAGGGATCTTGATTAAGCCTCCATTTTGTGCTGGGTTTTTGGGCTATGCACTTTAGATATACAACATCATTTAATTGTCACAGACCCTCTCGATGATGATACTGCAGTTCAGAAAGGGTAAGTAACTTGCTTATAGGAGACAGAATTATGGTTTAAACTCTTGCAGGTCTAGCTCAAAAGCCTATGGTGGTGGCATTTGTTTTTACTGCTGTTGTTATGTTATGTTACATTATGTATAGTGTAAAGTTACACCACATAGTGCTGGTGTTCCGGCAGTAAACACTATCGTAGGAGACTGGCACCGAAACATTGAACTAGCCATCTTGCTCTCCAGAGAATATGTTAACTTTCAGTGGGAGGAGGAGTCAATATTTAAAGCTAGACTAGCTGGACAGTCTATCTGACAACATGCTATAGCACCATGTCTTTTACATAGTAAACATTCAATAAGTAATTGTTGAATGATTGGATGAATGAATAAATGATTTAGTTATTTCAAGTTTAAATTTAGCCGCTAAATACTTTGTGCATATACATTTACAATAACTGTGAATCTTTTGTATAAACAAATGACTGATGCACAAATATTTAAATAGACATATGAGAGCTCTGGAGAGATATGGAAAACCCAGTCCTAATGTATTCTGTCAACTATCTGGGCACTGGAAAGAAACACTCTCTTCCTAAATAGTTGTACACAGTAATTCTACCTTTCTAGCAAGGAGGAAGGTATGTGTGTATGTGTGTGTGTGTGTTTCTGAATGCACGCATGTAGCACGGAAAAGGGTTTATAGAACAGATGGATTGAAAATGATCACATATGCGTGTATAATTTTGTATTTCTCTAAAGTCTTCATTATTTAATTGAAAGCCAACTTTTGATACTATTTTGGGTGCACCACCTATATTTCTTTGGAAAATTGAGAAAAAAATCAGCACATATTGCATTATTTAGGGTTCTCTTAAAATCCTAAAAATAATATTTAAACACTCAAATAAAAGTGGCTTAAAAAATATAGATATTTATTTGACAAGTAATTTAGAGGTAGATATATCAGTCTGATTAGGTTTAGTAATGCTGCTGTAACAAACAAGTCCCAGATCTCAGTGGCTTAAAACCACAAAGGTTTATTTTTGCACATACGACATACTCTGTGAAGATTGGCAGGGATGTTTATCATGGGGGTGGAGGGGGATGTGCTGAAGGACCCAAGCAGATGCAGACTTTGTCTCAACATGGCAGGGAAAGGCTCTCAAAGGCTTCTGCCCCAAAGAGGCACACATTGCAGTGGACAGAGCAAGTCACATGAACACGCCTAATTTCCAGGAAGCTGGGGGCAGGGAAATGCAATGCTCTGTCCTGTTCCCGGAAGGAAGAGACCCGGAGTATTTATGAAATAGGTCAATAAATACTGTGGTTGATAGTCCAGAGTTGGAACAGCAGGTCAGTGAAGTTGGACTTGAAGTTGGCACTTCTGAGATTGTCTTGGCCTTTCCTTCACATCTTCAAGATGACTGCCATTACCCCAAACCAAGCTTCTCACATGAGGATGTACTGAGCAGAAAGGAAATGGAGAGGCACGAAGAAGGAATTTCTCTTCACGCATCTTGCGTTGGAAGCTTTCCCAGAAGCCCTGGCAGATATCCCCTTGTGTCTTGTTGGTCAGGGCTGTAAATAGCGCCCACTAGAATAGTTCCTTTCATGTGGGAATGGAGCTGCCAGACTAAGGTTTAAACAGTGCTTCTTCTCTGGGGACCATTTTGCACTCCCCATGCCTCGCCAGGGGATGTTTGGCAATGTGTGAAGCCACTTTTGGGTGCCACCGCTGGGGGATGGGTGCTATTGGCATCTAGTGAGGAGAGGCCAGGGATGCTCCTAAATGTCCTATAATACACAGGACAACCTCCCACATAAATAATTATCCTGTTTAAAATGGCAACATCCAAAATTGAGAAATTCTGCCGTAACTCAAGCAATATTTATCCCTTGAGCCTGGACACACTGTGACAGAACAAAATTTGAGTTTTTTTAGCAAAAGAGAAAAGTAGAAATGGCAATTAGGGGTACAATCAATAGTGTCTATCAGTACTCATGAGTGCTGAATATAAAATTTTATTTGAATGACAGCCATCACCTGTAAGTTCTATGTATATGTGTAACTTGAAAAAGAAAACAGAGAAATAAAGAATAAAATAATGAACAAAACCATAACTGATATTCAGACCATCAGAAGATTTAACTGTGTTCAAAGATGTCTTCGTTCAAAGCCAGGGCAATTATGCCTATGAATGCCCAAACAAAAGCGTTTCAGCGTTTCGTTAACTTAAATCTACTGTTTCTTTATGACAGTTTGTGTTCTATGTATTTCACTTTTCTTAGGTTGTCATAAGGACACTTATGTCTTATTCCAGATCTTTCAAAAAGTAGTCTTGTATCCTGCTTAAACATAAAGAATGTACTTTAATTTAACTATTATTAAGGGTTCTTAAACATGGACTAGTGCTAGCAAAACCATCAAACAGTGGATATTTTGTTCAACCTACACACTGTCAAAACTTTTTTCTTCTAACAGCCATTAAATACGTATATGTAAAATTTTAAAAACTGAAATACATTATGCTTTTAATATGTGCCAAGTGCTTTATAGGGTTATCTATTTTGGCTTTCACAATAGCATAGCAAGGTAGATGTTCGTGACTGCCATTCATAGGCGAAGTCACAGAAACTCAGATGGTGAAGTCGGTTTCCATAGTCATTTAGCAAGTTGGCGGCAGCGTAGGGCTTGAACTCAGTCCTCTCAAGCTGATGCTGTTGCCAAACTATCAGAGCAATACAGGTGCTCTGGACCGGATTTCAAAGTAGAAAGAACAGGAAAAATCACTTTCATAAATGAATCCCCATATATGGGGGCTTTCTGGGGTAAAAATATTTTCCTGAACATATGTCTGTAATTGTGTGCAAATAAAGAATGTTATTTCTTGATACTTGAGCTGTGGGCTCAGGGAAATTATATAAAGTATCCTAAACAAGTAGGTATATTTTAAATTCAAGAATTTAAGAATTAAATTTATCCAAATTTAGGATATTTGATATAATTCACTGGCACAGAATAGTGGCTAACACTTGATTTTGCCTAATATAAACCTTTAGGGGAGGACTTCTTTGCACGTGCTCTCTTGAGGACAATGTATCATCAACATCTCTCCTTCTGTCTAATGGTTTTTCACCCAGATCTCAACTCATGGTACAACTTCACCCCTATAGTCTACACTGTGAAAATGAGTCGTAATGTATTAAAATCCTAGATAAATTATTTTTTGTTTTTATATTCATTTATTTGTGAGGAAGATTGGCCCTGAGCTAACATATGTGCTGGTCTTTCTCTGTTTTGTATGTGGGATGCTGCTACAGCATGGCTTGATGTGCAATGTGTAGGTCTGCACCAGGCATCCGGACCCAAGAACCCCAGGCCACAAAGTAGAGAATGTGAGCTTAACCACTACACTACTAGGGTGGACTCCTGGATAAATAATTTTTATCAGCCTCTTCATATCCAGGGTTTTCGAATAAATACTACATAACAATTTCAAGAACAAGTTGCAAGAATAGTGCTATGCGCTGCCATATACCTTTTAGTCAGATTCACCAACAGTGAACATTTTACCACATTCATTTTATCCTTTACTCCCCATCCATGTGTGTGTAGGGAAAGTTAAGGACATCCTGCCCCTTTATCCTAAATACTTTGGTGTTATTTATTAAAGAGTAAGGATATTCATTTGAGTAATCATAATATAATTTAAAAATCATATAATTTAACATTGATATAATGATATTATCAAATTTACAGACTTTATTCAAATATCCCTAATATATCTTTCATATTATCCTTTATAGCGATATTTCCCTGACCCATGATCATTGATGACCCCTCATTACAGAGGGTCACCATATCTACTAGTCTTCTTAAACCTGAAACAGCTCCTCAGCCGTCTTTATTATTCATCGCCGTAATAGTTTTGAAGAATACATATCATCTACTTTGTAGCATATTCTTCTATTTGGATATAATAAACACTTTGACGCTGTATTTACAAATAAATAGTGGTTAATGACATAGATTCTGAAGTCCTATTGCCTAGTTTAAATCCTGCCTTTGCCACATTCTAGCTTTGTGAACTTGGGCAAGTTATTCAATCTCTATGCTTAGGTTTTCTCATACATAAAATAGCAGTAATAATCATAGTAATTACTGTATAGGATTATTGGAAGAAGTCAACAGTTAGGATATTCCGAACATTTAGAAAAATGCATGACACGTGGAAAGCCTTATATGTGTTTATTATTGTTGTTATTATTATTATTGATGCCTAGTGTTCACTTCATATAGAGTTTCTAAATTCTAATTGAAATAGTGTAAAAGCCACCCGTATTTGAGATATAGGTGTCTAGTGTTCTGTCAATATAGACTGCTGATAAAGACTACTTCCAACCAATGAAGTCACTCTTATAAAAAGAAAATTAGCTGATTTCTTTATTCATGCTTTCTCAGTAGGCAAGAGAAAAACAGTATTCTATAACAGATTATAGCTACATGCTGTCAGGATAAATAGAGCTACATAAAATTACTACACCCAAATGAAAAGCTTCACGTGAAAATTGATGTAACATATAATACGACGTGTCTAGTAATAGTTACAAACAGCCTACTATATGCCAGGCATTTACACATCCAAAAAAATAAAAGGTTAATTCCTATTTAATTGAATATTTTGCAGTATTAAATCTTTGTTTCCTTTAGCTACTTGGACATCAACTTTGTATAATCCCAATTTAATTTGCCGTATTATATAGTTTCACAAGGTCAAGGAGAAATCTACCACGACTTTGTTTGATGAGGGGAGAATATCAGCCATCGCTCTCTTGCAGTTTACGGAAATTTGCATTTTGGTATTTCTGTCCTCCAGAGTTCCCAAAATGGCAGAGGTTGATTTAAGATTATTTTCCCTTTAGGGAGACTAACTTCCCTAGATGTAAGTGGAAATAAGACTAGACAGAAAGGACACCCGCATGTTTAGGCAAATCTAAAGGGAAAAACCAAGCTTGTTACATACCACGAAAGTTTATTATAATTCTCAAGAATCCCTCTCCAAATCTTTTTAAGCAGTGGGTTTGAAAGTCATCTTTTATTGAAAAGGTCTGTTCAAGGCCAGCGTATTTCTTTGGGGTGTTTTTGGACAGGTGTTCAGCCTACTACTTTATGCTGTTATTTTCTCCAAGTGCCTACAAATTAAATGTCCTTTTTAAATGATTCATCCCTGAATTTTTTGAGGGATAAAAGTTATGCTAGTAGGTCTGTGATCCTCAATTATTTCAACAAAGATATTTGAAAGATGGCGCCATCTTGCGATTTGCCAGTCACCTGGGATCTCCCTACTTTTCTACAGATCCCTTAATAGAGTAATGAAGGCCTATGTGATTTTTCAGGAAGCAATTTCTTGAGCACCCTGCCAACTGCACAGAATTTTTAGGCTTAAAACACTAGACTACCTCTAATTTTTTTTTGCTGAGGAAGATTCGCCCTGAGCTAACATCCAGCCCAAACCACTAGGCCACTGGGGCTGGCCCATATACTACCTCTAATTTAACAAAGTGACCATTAGTTTATCTTTTTCTAATTATTATTGCTTAGCTTAGTCTTCAACAAACTAAATAAAAGCTTTTTCAGTTTGTGTTAGAACGTGTTGACTGTGATAACTACATAAAAATATGTCAATCTCATGAGTATAGTTTTACCATATTTACATTCATATTTTAGTAACATAATCTTATATTAATGACTATAGAGATCCCTCAGAAAATTCATTTATGTTTTCATTGCAATAACCATTATAAAACCTCAGAGAAAAACCAATCATTTAATTAAATATTTTATAGAGCAATAAAGAAAAATGAGATAATGCAGCTGATACAATTATTTCTTTTCATCTTGAAGTGTCTAAATATCTTGAAACTCTTAAAGATTAATACTAAATATTGTGTTTACTGTTTGAAGAAAATTTGATTCACAAACATTAGTGATTTAGTTTATTAAGTAGATAGAAACAATTCCTTTTTAAGTTGGATTGTTTGTTAAAGAAGAATTTCTCTGAAAATGGGTACATGATGGGTACAAACTCAGATGAGGGTTTTGTAAATGAAATTTAATTTTATTAAAACATTGTTGTGTTTTTAAAATATTCTCTAAAGATTTTCTTTACCCAGAGTTGAAAATTTATGTAATTTGTGCATCTTGGGAAAAAAAAAATCCATCTTCCAAAGGCATTTTAAAAAGGAAAATCTTGAGAAGCTTCTAGCACTTCTTTGAATAATTTATGAGCAGAGGCCACATCTGCATTAGTCAAATGAAATAAAGTGTCATTGTTAACAGACAAATCGTATTCATTGCTGAAGGTTCTATGTTAACGTGAGCAATGGAAAAGTTGAATTCTAATTGTTTATCCCCATTAAATAAATGGGCAAATGATACTAGTTTCTTGTTTACATGTGACACCCTAAAAAGATATAATTTTATATTAGAATGAATCACATTGAATGGACATCCTAAAATACAGATGCCTATTAGGCAACTTCGCTCAATTAGTAGGGTAACGTGATTTTTAAAACACATATTGGAGGCTTATTTTGAAGAATATGCTTTGGTTTGTAGTTTTCATCTTATGTGGAAAGAGTAGGTAGAGGGTTCTTGAAGCTGCTCTCTGCTGTTCGGCTTCCTTCCCGCAATGCTGCAGATAGAGAAGAATACCAGCAGGAAAGTGGGCCAAGACAGGTTCAGCCCAGAGGACACAGGATGAGACAGAAAGAAACTAGTGATTGAGGAAGAGGAATGAGAAAAGAAATAGGTCACAGTCGAAAACGGAAGATGGTGGAAAAGCAGATTGATATCTAGGAAATGTAATTATGTGAGAATTAGGGAAATAACAAGGTGATTATTTTGGTATGTTTCCATTTAAATAAAATGATAAATAAGTAAAATCTGCATAAACCCATGCAATAGAAACAGTTCTGTTTTTTCTCCTTTTTTTGGATCTATATAAACTGATTAACAAATGCTCTTTTTAATAAAAGTAAAATTCTTAGAACAGTGTCTAGTGTATTATGTGTCCAATAAATGTTAACCATTATATTTAACGAGGCCCAACGGATCATTTGCTTGAACTTGTTTAATTTATAGATGAAGAATCTACATCACTGAGAGGTATTTTTTAAAATAAATGTTTTCACCAAAATAGTAATCAAACAAACATAATTCTACCATCCATGTTAGTTATAACTATATTTTATTGATTTTTAGCACAGAATGGACTCACACAGTTCCTAATGCTAAAGCAAGAATTTAAAAATTGCCACTATTTTACATTAAATTGCTCTTCTCTTTTGAACCCATGTTCTTGAATTCAGTAGCAGGTTCTGGACAGAGTGGAAGTCTGGCCTGCCGTAGTACCCGTAGGGGTGGAGCTTCTGCTTCAGCTTCCTGTCTGGACATGTTACCTCTCATTTTCATCCATATGGAATGCATTTTGATTATTTCTCTTTAAACATAATGAATTTTAAAAATTTAAGAATTCATGATGTTTGATTAAAAAGGCATTAACTGAATTTAAATTCTCCTCAATTGTTTCTCTTTGCAATATTATTTATATTCAGAGCTGCTACTAAAAGTAATGATTATGAAATGCATTGAAAGAGTCTGCCTTGGATTATGATTTATGGCACATGTCTGTTAGCACCTTTAATATGAGAAGCATCCAATTCAACTCATCATGTAATGAGTAGAATACTGTCGTATAATCTAGACCATAGATTCTGTTATAAAATCTGGAAATTTTATTTGGTAATTTCTCATGGCATTGCACACTTCTGTTTTCAGGATTTATGTAATTAACCAAAAAGGATACAAACTAGCAAGTAAGAACAATGAAATTTTCATGGAAGTTCAAATTTTATTTTTTGCTCTCTTTCCTCCATTGAGGTGAATTATATTGAGTCCTTTTTTATGTAAAAGTGGCCCAAAATCCCAGAAATTACCATGTTTCATGCGTGCTGTGTGCTTGCAGAAATTCAAGATACTACTTATTTGTTTTGCTTTGGTTTTATTTTTTTTTTTTCATTCTTGATTCTTCTCTAAAGGAGAAGTAAAAAACTTTCAGGTCTGTAATAAGTTACTTTTCAGGAATGCACCAAATCTTATTCTTTGCTCAATTTTAACTGCATCAAGTACCATATTGTGTTGAATATGTTGCAGTCAAGCTTTAACACTTCCTGTGGTTAGCCAGTCCTAAAGAATTTTTTCATCAGAAATAACAGTTACTCAAATGGAGTACCTGGGAGAAAACAGACAAAATGTCCTCCAGGTAATCAAGAACATAAGCTGATCAATCATGACATCCAGAGATAAATTAATTTGTAAAGGATAATTTCCTCTAAGTATTATTTTAACCCTTTTTTCCTCAAGTATTTTAACCGTTGTGTCTTTTTTTGTGTGTGTGAGAGGAAGATTCACCCCAAGCTAACATCTGTGCCAGTCTTTCTCTATTTTATGTGGGATACCACCACAGTGTGGCCTGATGAGCAGTGTTAGGTCTGAGCCCAGGATCCAAACCCGTGAACCCTGGGCCGCCGAAGCAGAGAGCACGGACTTAACCACTACACCACTGGGCTAGCCCCCATTTTGTCTTTTTATTTTCCCTCTTAAATCATCTTTGTCTTCATCTTTGTCTGTTAGTTATAACCATTTTTAAACCTCATAATCCTATAGCCTCCAGCCTATGTGAATAGGTGTAAAATTGAAAACCAAAATGAAAGGTAAATAGGAATTGACTATAACTTAGTCTACAGAGAAAACAAGTGTCAATTTACCTAAAAAAAACTTAAATGCTGCTGATAATGGGGAGAAAACCCAACTTATTAAAAAATTTGAAATAAAATATTTCATTACTTAAGTTATATTTTTTCTGAAATGCTGTTACATAGATTGTAACTTAAAAATAATTTGTGAAGTTGTTTCCTAACATTTAATTGGATTTGTCCATGTATTCGATATAAAATATATAGCTTTCTCAGCTATTTCTCATAGGCCTCTGAGGATTATATTTCATTGGGACAAAGCCTGATGTAGCACTCAGCCATAAATTGTAGCATGCAAAGAAACTGAAATATATAGGATGAGCTGAAATTGTTTTCCCTTTCTTACAGCTTTCCAATGATATTCCACAGTGTTGATGAAAAATAATTTGCTTTATTTCCTATCTAGTATATTTTTTGGTTGATATTCCTCTAAACTGCTTTGTCTCTTAGAGAATCTGATTTCTAAAAGAAGCCCAGAAAAATGCACACACACAGCCATCACCACATGAGAAAAAATATGTTTCTTAAAAATTAATTTTGAAAAGCCCTTTACTGAGGCCGTCTTGCCCTCTGTCCATTTTTAGCCCTGCAAGGACCCGGTGCTCCTCAACCTTAGTGAATCTGGGAGAGGACCGTGTAATTTAACTTAACTTGCTCTTTAATCCATGAATGAAAACTCTGGTGTGTGATAACAGACAATTTCAGATTTCAGTTCCCAACTGCTTTTTCCTGATCAAGTAAGGAAAGAGCCAAAATTTAGTCCCACTCAGAAAGCAAATAATCATGTTCTATATTGCCTGGGCCATTGGCATTGATCCAGGTTTAAAATGAGTTGGTTTAAAACCTGGCACTCTGACCTCTGATTCTGAATTCCCAATATGTCTCGTACTGCCCAGGATCATGAGACTGCTCAGATGCTAGGAGAGGACCTCGAACAGGCCCATAATTGCAGGGGCATTTGCTCCAGTGTGACCCTTGGAACTCCAGAGTCATTGCCTGTCAGTTAACCCAAGGCGGGCCCAAGTGAACGCTGTCGGAGTCAGAAGGATACTTTTAGGCAGAAGGAATCTCTCCCAGAGAAGTTCCTTGAGGAGCAGGAGTTCTAACACAGAGAACTGAAGTGGGATGTGTTAATTAGTCGGAACAGAGCTTGGGACATCAAGTCTCCTGGCTCAGATCAACTTGTCCTGGTCCGGGCACTCAGTAGTGTGCCTCTCATAACTGTTGCCATGGGCTTCATGCTTCAACGAGTTCAGAAGGGCCTTGCAAGTCCCTGCACAAGAAGTGTATGATTCAACTGGTGAATCTAATGAATGAAGGGAGAATAACGTGTAAAATAACGCCAACCCCACGTAATCGGATTGTAGTAGTTCTGAGAAGTGTGGATCAATGAGGGCCAAACAGTCAAGGAAGATGTGGATCAATCAGTCTCGCAATTTGTTCCATAGACATTGAGCTGCTCATTACCCTGTGTTGGATTGTGTGAAAGGAGGAGAAGAAAAGTGAGTGAGAGACTCAGTTCCTGCTCCTGCCGATTCTGCAAACAGTATTCCTTCACCTACTGTATGCTCAAAGTAGTTCCAATTTCAGTTAAAAAAAAAACAAACTTGGATTTGCACTTGAGTCCTGTCTTTTTTTTTTTTTTTTTTTTTTTAGCGAAAGGAGTGTCCACAATGCTGTGAGCTCTCTTAGATAAGAAATGTGTCAAATTAATCTTCGTGTCCCCAGCACCCAGCAGAGTGCCTAATAATAAGTAGTAGGTAGTTAAGGAATATTTGCTAAGAAAATGAGTCCATGTATTCTTGTACTGAACACACGATAACCATTTAATGAGACGTGATTTGGACGTGAGAGGAAGAGGTTCGTCCTTCACATGACCTGCCCATCCCTCTCCAGCCTCAGTCCAGCTGACCAGGTCTGTCTGTGTTATTTCCTTCTACTTCAGCCTAGGTGGCGCTGGCCCAAGGAGCGTATACTATTTGCCACCCAGAAGTCCCTAAATACTTCCCTTGATCACGCCTGAATATGACACATCTGTAATCAGCCTCCTTGACATTGTCCCCCAAATTTTGTCCTAAGATATTAGAAACTAGTCCAGGCTTAC